>NC_063257.1:18549683-18697879 GCF_019578655.1 Ricinus communis | reverse complement strand
AATATGCATAAATCATCCAAATATCTTTATTTCTGCCCGTAAATCAATCAATATCTATCAAAGAGTCCGAAAACCTGAAAAATTCATAAACATACCAAAGTGCGATCAAATAGGAATAAATATGACTCAAATACGCGAATAAACGAGTGATACATAGTCAATAAACATGCGTAGAATCATCTACATCAAACTACCCCACACTTGACAGTTTGCTTGTCCTCAAGCAATCAACAATTCTCTCCTCAAACAGATACCAAATGACTCGATCAAATACATTGCAGAAGGTTAGCTCAAAACAAGTCTCAAAACTCCGTAACGAATTTCCTCAAAATCCCTAAATCACTAAATCTTTGAAAAAGAGAACAAAGTTAACAAAGCTGCTAAAATTAAAATAATAAATTATCTAAACTGAGAATTTGAGAGCCATGCCTTCCAAGATGTCACTCAAAACACATAAGTGTATATATAAGTGAAAGAATATTGGCAAGCTCTCAACGTAAAAATACAGAAAAATATGTTTACCATAAGCTTGCTCATAGATACAATCTCCACTACTACGAAATAATCAATAGTCATAATCAAAGGGTCTTCAGCCAGGTTGTAATGGGGTTAAGGTAAGTTATGGAGAAATATGGAAAGTAGGTTAAAAGTTGTTGGAAAATTATACAAGTAATGCAAGAAAACAACTAAGAATCAAATGTTGTACAACACTAAGTTGCTCCCATAATAAGATGATGCTCGAAATGAACCTAAGAGAAAATTATATATACATACATTATTTTTATTAATATATATATATTTTTTTTTCTTTCTTTTTTCTCTCTTTTTTTTCTTTTTTTTTTCTTTTTTTTTTTTGCAATAGCAAGATGAAGTAATACAATACTCAATCAAAAGTGGTAAAACGATAATGTACCATTTGGATTGAAGGGAGCATCTACGAAAAGAATTCTAGCAACTTAGTAAATATATGCAAATTGATCCAAAATGAAATGCAGCATAAACTTATATAATACCCAACAACAATGGTAGAAAGAATGGTGGAATGAATAGAAGTGATAAGATAAGTGTCAAGGTGAATTACAATGAAAGAAAAGGCTAAGGCTCAAAATTGGTTTACTAATGGAGAAACAGGGTTAAGCTTTTGGCCAGATTGTGTAAATCCTAAGTGCCCATATCATCTCATGACTGTTAAAAATTCATGTAATCTCAAAAGAAATCACAGAGCAAATTCTAGAAACAAAGATTCTGTGCAATGCTCACTCAACAAGAAGAAAAGGAGCATAAAAATAATGATGACCAATTTGGCTCAAAACCTCACCATTTGAGTGGGTAAAAATTGCATGTGCTCTCAAACCAAAGTTTAAATGATCAATCATAATAATAAGCATCAATATTAACAATGTTCTATATCTAAAGATAAAGTAAAATGAAAGAATTAAGGAAAAACACCAGTTTTACCTGGCTTGATTGAAACTAAGAGATTCGTTCATCGCCTTTTTCCCAACAAGATTCGATAAAAGCTATAAGGGTCCATTCAAAAGAAAAAAAAATCAACAACTCAATTAAAACAAAACTCAAGATAAAAATAATAAGAATGAACGAACTCGATCAGTTAAAACAAATAAAATTAAAATAAAATTAAAATAGCAAAATACCATCCTTCCAGAAGTTCGAGATAACAAAATAAGTACCTGCATAAAACTCAAATACCTACCCTATACTTGAGAAGAACACCGCCCAAGTAAAATGTATAATACCCCACATGATCCAAAATAACGTTCAATAATTACAATTAGAACAAGAATAATAGCATCCATAAATAAAAAGAACAAATAAATAAATAAAAAGAAATTAAACTGTCCAAAAAAAAACTAGAATCATCAATTCTCAACATGATCACCACCACCCCGGTCCCGCTGGTGAAACCGGAGAACGAAGGATCAATGTCGAGGAGACATTGGGGCATCAGCCCGGTAGAAATACTCGTAACTCGGGTCAGCATATCGAGGAGAAGAAATGGACAAGTGGGTATCACCAAAACTGTCAAAGAAACCCTTAAGGTCAAAGGGTGATACCGCATGCATAAAGGGTCGGTTGCAGGGCGCATGTCGGCACATGAGAACTAGATACTTGCATCCGAGCCAACCACGGAGAGATATCCAGAAGAAAAATGAAAACTGTTATGGTCTTCTCTCATCCTGCAAGGCCACAAGGTCATTCAAGAAGTTGGGTGGCATGATCGTGTCTCAAGCATCTCACGCAAGACTCTCACCTAATCTCTAGCCTCGGTACAAAAAGTCCTGTAAGATCCCATTACATGTCATCCAGGCCTCTATCCTATCCAATCTAGATGCTATGGATGTGCCTCACGATTGATTAAAGAACATAGATAGGTTAGGAACATCGCTGGCCTAGATGAGGGACGTGGTAGGGTACAAGCGCCTCCTGATGTCAACATCATCATTATCACCCTCATCAACACCATCGCCACCCGTCTGGTTAGCTGATGTGGAACCTGTCAAGTGGTACTCGAAACCACCTGAGGTAGACTCAGTCCGAGTAACCATCCGTATATTGTACATTTGCTGTGTTCCAACAGCCAGCATAGAAACCGATTATGTCATACTCTGAACAGCGGCTGGAGTGAACACCCCTATATTCCTAGCTAGCCTAGTCACATGTGGTCCAAAGCTAATAACTGCCTTCCTAGCCGATCTCTGAATCCCATCCATCTGTGTAGCCATCAAAAACCCTAAATCCAAATAGGTCCTCTGCCGAATATGCCAGAGTAAAGCAACATCAAGCTTATTAAGAGCTCCCCAACTCTCACCCCTACCAGTCAATGTGTGCGCTAAAATATTATGGAGGTATCTTAAACTATCTAAAATACATGAAGCCTTGGTCCAGCTCGAAGAGAAAGAGCGTCGGACCACCCTAATATCCTCCCAATACGAATCTATATCTGTCCCCAAATGTCTAACTGCTTGATCAAATAAATCGGAATCCACCTCCGCTCTAGTCCATATCCCTAAAGCTATTCCAAACTCAACTAGAGACATCTCAGAGAGTTCGCGATTACCTAAAAGAAACTGTGTTTGGCAAAGCAAAGTCCCTAACAATTTGGTTGAAGCCAAAAGGTCATCGAACTCCAAAGTTAGCTCTCTGTAAGTAGGCTCTCTAATGTCAAAAAACCTATTCCATGGTACTGTCTCCAGCAAACTAGAAACTTCTTCAAAAAGCCCAACATCTCTCAGAGCCTGCCAATCGATGCACCTCCCAATCAGAAGTGTCTTGGTCCTTACCACTCGAAATCGATCAATATGCGCCTAGTTGGTGAAGATCAAGTAAGGATGCCTGCCAGCTACAGGTGTAGGGACAAGTCGAGCTCGGGTTCTCGGGTGATCGGTTGCCCGAGGTTGTCGTCTAGGAAGTAGTGTAGCAGTTGTCTGGCCTGAGGTCTGGTGACTAGAAGAACCATCCTCAACTCTAGCTCGCTTCCCAGCGGCTCTCTACTGATCGTCGACCATACTTTTCTGATAAAATGCAATGTTAGATAGCAACACAAGTAGCAGAACACTGTAATAGATCGACCATGTTCAATTTACACAAAATTCAACAGAAATTTGGCAGTATATCAAATTGGTTGTTAACCCAAGAAGCTAGGGGTAAGGTACCCTAACCGCCGAAATCTTGCAAGGCTGAAAATATAGGGTGCAAAGGGAGAACAAAAATAACAGATAATTACAGATACAATGCCCAATGGCATTTCAGTGCACAACATCAATTTTGCCCAATGGTAGCACATCCAAAATGGAATGAGGACAGAATAAATAAAAAGTAATATGAAAACAAAAATGAAAAATAAGGGCAAGAAGAACAAAATTAAATAACATAAATAAACAATGGAATATGCATTAAAGTCGGAAATGACATAAATGAGGTGAAAAGAAAAAAATGTGATTCGCGAGAAATGAAACTAGAACCAGAAAGCAATGATACGGAAATCAACAAAAGTATAACAAAAACTAAATGACAATCATGTATGAACGGAAAAACAAAACAAGCAAGATTAAGTGTAAAATAAAGATTACTTACTGCGATTGTCTCTGACGAAGTAGAATAGTAGAGAAAAAGTAAGGAAGGAGAGAAAAATCGGCCAAACCACTGAAATGATGAAAAACTTCGTTTTAAATAGGGTTCATGCACCGGCTGCGCAACGGACCGTGCATATGCGCACCGGCCGTGCAAATGCACACGGGTCGTGCAAATACGCACAGGACATGCAACAGGGTGTGCTAATACGCACGGGCCATGCATCTGGCCGTCCGTATATGCGCTATCAGTGCAGGATCCCGAATGCGCATATGGGCCCGAAATTGCCCGGAATGCTGGTCCAAATCACCTTTTACACATAAAAATATTTATATTTTTCCGACACTAAATATATTCAAAACTTTGAAACAGAGGAATAAAAACAAATTATGAACATACTCAAGCAAGTAAATCAAAATAAATAAAGTCCAAAGAAAATAACGAAATAACAAAAATTAAAAACAAAAACGTAAAAGCATCTCCAAAATCGAATATACAAAAATACTTATTTTTGCAGAGTCCTAAGCTTGACTCATCCGGATCAACCCTCTTGTGCATACAAAACTAGGTCAACTCGTTGCTCACCATCCAACGAGTTACCATGGTAAAGTTTTAATCGATGCCCATTCACTTTGAAATCTCCCTTCTCGGGATGATGCAACTCCACCACTCCATATGGAAAGACCTGTCTGACCTGAAATGGTCCAGACCACCGACTTCGCAGCTTTCCAGGAAACAGACGAAGGCAAGAGTTGTATAGCAACACTCGATCCCCGACTTGAAACTTCTTATGCCCACAAATCCTTTGATCATGCCATTTCTTCGTTCTTGCTTTGTAAGATAACGAGTTTTCGTACGCCTGCTGGCGCCACTCATCTAGCTCACTCAGCTGCCACTGTCGCTCCTTACCTGCAGAATCAATATCAAAGTTACAAGTCCTAAGGGCCCAAAGTGCCCTATGCTCTAACTCAACAGGTAAATGACATGACTTTCCATAAACAAGGCGATAGGGCGTAAAACCTATAGATGTCCTAAAAGCAGTCCTAAACGCCCATAATGCATCATCTAACTTAAGAGTCCAATCCTTCCTACTGGTACTAACGGTTCTCTCTAAAATACGTTTAAGACCCCTATTAGTTACCTTAACCTGCCCACTAGTCTAGGGGTGATAGGGAGTAGAGAACCGCTGAGTAACTCCGTACCACTTAAGTACCTTCTCTAATTGGGTGTTGCAGAAATGTGTTCCTCTATCACTAATAGGCGCCCTAGGTGTGCGAAACCTAGCAAACAATCGCTTAAGGAACCTGCAAACAGCCTTGGCATCATCAGTGGCCAAAGCCTGAGCTTCAGGCCACTTAGAGAAGTATTCAATAGCAACCAGAATGTACTTATTACCATATGAAGAGGGAAAGGGTCCCATGAAGTCGATGCCCCAAATATCAAAAATCTCAACGACTTGCACACTAGTTTAGGGCATCTCATCACGAGAAGAGATATTACTGCTTGTGACAAGCGTCACAAACTGAATAAATTTCGTGCATCTTGGAAGAGCGTAGGCCAATAGAATCCCCGCCTTTAGCACCTTCCTCGCTATATGGTTTGCTTGCTTGATGACCTCCGTTGGGTCCCTCATGGCGTTGCCTCAATATTTGGAGAGTCTCTTCGCCATAAACACAATGGCGAATCACACGATCTGCCTGCAGGACTCTAGCAGAAAGGGATCTTCCCAAATGTAGTACTTCAAATCGGCAAAGAATCTGTTCTTTTGCTGGTAAGTCATACCCTTTGGTAGAACCCTAGCAACCAAATAGTTAGCATAATCTGAAAACTAGAGAGTATCAGTGTATACCTGAGTGATATATAAATGCTTCTCTGGAAATCGATCGTCTATGGCCGTCTCATCAAGTGCATCCAAGTGAGGATTTTCCAATATGGATAAATAGTCCGCTACCAGATTCTCCACGCCCTTCTTATCCTTGATCCCGACATCAAATTCCTGCAACAAAAGAATCCACTGAATCAATCTCAGTTTTGCATTATTTTTCAGGAATAAGTACCTCAACGCCGAGTGGTGCGTGAAGACAATGGTTTTAGAGAGAACGAGGTATGATCTAAACTTGTCGAAGGCGTAAACAACAGCCAACAACTCCTTCTCTGTGGTGGTATAGTGTTCCTGGGCTCCTGTTAAAGTCTTGCTAGCATAGTAAATGGGTTGGAACTCTTTTTCAATCCTCTGTCCAAGCACAGCTCCAACTGCATAATCACTAGCATCACACATCAGTTCAAAAGGCAGCCCCCAATCAGGAGAAACCATGATCGGGGCTGTAGTCAGAAGTTTCTTAAGTAACTCAAAAGCAGCCAAGCATGCATCATCAAAAATAAAAGGTACATCCTTAACTAACAACTGAGTGAGAGGCCTAGCAATCTTAGAAGAATCTCTAATAAATCTCCTATAAAACCTTGCATGGCCCAAAAAACTCCTAATAGTCTTAATAGAACTTGGAGGAGGTAGCTTAGATATAACTTCTACCTTAGCTCTATCCACCTCCATCCCAGCTTGAGAGATCTTATGCCCTAAAACAATCCCCTCTCTCACCATGAAATGGCATTTTTTCCAATTCAATACCAAGTTAGCCTCAATACACCTAGCTAACATGCACTCAAGGTTTGCCAAACAAAGAGTGAAAGAATTACCAAAAACAGAGAAGTCATCCATAAATACCTCCATAGACTCCTCAATCATGTCCTCGAAGATAGCCATCATGCACCGCTGAAATGTAGCCGGTGCATTGCACAGTCCAAATGGCATCCGTCTATAAGCGAACGTCCCATAAGGGCAAGTGAAGGTAGTCTTCTCTTGGTCCTCAGGTGTAATAGGAATCTGGAAATAACTTGAAAAGCCATCAAGAAAACAATAAAACATATGACTTGCCAAACGTTCAATCATTTGATCAATGAAAGGAAGAGGGAAATGATCCTTCCGAGTTGCATTACTAAGCCGATGGTAATCAATGCAAACTTGGAAGCCTATTATTGTCCGAGTGGGGATCAACTCATCCTTCTCATTCCTTACCACTGTCATGCCTCCTTTCTTGGGTACAACCTGCACAGGACTCACCCACGAACTGTCAGAAATGGGATATATCAAACCTACATCAAAAAGTTTAATTACCTCCTTCTTTACCACTTCTTTCATGTTCGGATTAAGTCATCTCTGAGGTTGAACAACCGGCCTGAAACTGTCCTCCAATGAAATCTTATGAGAGTAGAAACTTGGATTTATGCCCGGGATATTACTATCTTGAAAGCAAAGGCCTTCTTGTACTTCCTTAGAACTTCCAATAGCATGGCTTGTTCTTCAGGAGTTAGATCGGCTGCTATGATTACTGGTAAGCGCTTCTCTTCATCCAGGAAGGCATAAACCAAGTGGCTCGGTAACTCTTTCAGTTCTAAGACTGGTTGGTCCTCGAATGAAGTCTTTACCTTCTGCACCCCAGACCTGTCAAGAAAAAGATAGGGATCAGTTGACAAGCTCGGCTTACAAGCCAATAAAACAGCGAGTTGCTCCAACACTTGCTCGTTGGACAACTCCTCCTCATCCTCAGCTAATGCTACCTGCAAAGGGTCAGAACATAAAATTTCTTGCAAATGGGACTCAACCACATCATCAATCACATCAATAGAATATACAATATTATCATAGTCCAGTGGCTGTCTCATGGAAGTGGCTAGGTCAAAGGTAATGGTCTCATCATCAACTATAAGCTTAAGTTTTCCATCGCTTACATCGATAACAACCCTCGATGTAGCTAGGAAAGGCCTACCCAGAATAAGAGGCACAGTGCTCTCACCCTCCATATCCATCACCACAAAATCCACAGGAAAGATAAATTTATCTACCTTTACAAGTACATCTTCAACAATACCTCTAGGAATTTTAACAGTCCTACTTGCCAATTGAACACTCATCCTAGTAGGCTTGGGTTCATGCAACCCTAATTTGGCAAAAAAACTAGTGGGTATCAAGTTAATACTAGCTCCTAAATCAGCCAATGCACCACTAATTGAAAAATCAACAATCATACAATGATAGTAAAACTCCCTGGATCTCGTCGCTTGAGTGGCAGTTTATTCTGGAGAATAGCTGAACACTTCTCATTAAGCACTACCTGACCAAGATCCTCCAACTTCCTCTTGTTGCTCAAAATCTCTTTTAACAACTTGGCGTACTTCGGCATCTGCAAAATTGCCTCAACAAAAGGTAAGCTAATTTTTAGCTGCTTAAATAAGTCAAGAAACTTACTATAGTGCTTGTCCACCTTATCCTGCCTCAACCTCATAGGATATGGAACTGGGGGCTGATGCTCCCACACAGGGCTCTTTTGCCTGTCTTCTTTCCTTCTCTTATTATCTACCACCTCAAGGTCTGGTCCTTCCTTAGTTGGCTCGTCCTGCATAATTATATTACCCTTATCAGCTAAAGGCGAAGAACCAGTCAATTTCTTACCTGATCGCAAGGTGATAGCCTTGCAATGCTCCCTCGGGTTTGACTCTGTAGTGTTGGGAAGTGATCCTGAAGGTCTTTCTGAAAGCATCTTAGAAATTTGGCCAATTTGAGTCTCCAAGTTCTGGATCGAGGCCTGTTGATTCCTAAGTGCACTATCAATCTGCTGGAATCTCGTATCCGTAGAGGTCACAAACTTCATCAGAAGCTCCTCTAAATTTGACTTCTTTCTGATGGAGGAGCTTGTGTAGGCCCAGCTGGTTGTTGCTGTGGCTGTTGATGGAGTCTTTGAAAACCTGGCGGACCCTGGGCATTATTGTTCCTCCAACTAAAGTTGGGATGATTGCGCCATCCAGGGTTGTATGTATTGCTGTAAGGGTTATTCTGCTGCCTTGGGGCATTCCCCATATAATCAACCTGCTCGACATCAGAAGACACAGCAGAATTAGATGGAAAAATAGTAGAGGATGAAGCAAACATACCTCCCACAGTACAGTTCGCACCGTAATACGGGCCACCACAAAACTCACAGCCAATGTTCGCTGCATGAACCAACATCTAAAGTTGGTCAATCTTCTTGGCTAGAACCTCCACCTGAGCTGCCAAGGCTGCTGTAGAGTCCACTTGGTTGACCACTCCCTGTCTTCCTGGTCGGCTCCTAGAGGATTGCCATTGATAGTTGTTCATGGCCACTTCCTCTATCAAGTTCTGAGCCTGCTCGGGCGTCTTACTGTTTAGCATCCTACCTGCTGCAGCATCCACCATCTGCCTTGTTGCAAGTTCAACCCGCTGTAGAAGGTCTGAACCTGCATCCACACTGGCAATCCGTGATGTGGGCAGCATCTCAAAAGATCTTTAAACCTCTCCCATGCATCGTACATGCTTTCATCATCAAACTGCATAAAAGAAGATATGTCATTTCTAAGTTTAGCAGTTTTAGCGGGAGGAAAATACTCATATAAAAATTTTTCGGCCAACGCCTTCTAAGTAGTAATCGTTTGCTGTGGAAGGGATTGCAACCATCTCTTAGCTCTGTCCCTCAAGGAAAATGGAAACAATCTCAGCCGAATGGCGTCGTCAGTTGTTCCATTTATCTTAAATGTGTCACAAATCTCTAAAAAATTAGAGATATGTGCATTAGGATCCTCGCTGGGCAATCCTCCAAACTGCACGCTCTGCTGGATCATCTGGATAACGTTGGCTTTTATTTCAAAATTTTTGGCCGCTACAGCAGGTCTGACTATACTAGTTTTCGTCCCATCCAAAGATGGTCGAGCAAACTCGTACAACTTCCTCTGATCGTCATCGGCCTGGGGGTTGAGGTTCTCCATCGCGTCAACTCCTTGAACCTGAACTGTAATTCCGTCTACCCCCTCTTATGGGGTTATTTTCTTATATGACAAATACACCCCTTTTACGGGATTATTCAATCATACTCACAAATATATCCCTCTTACGGGGTTATTTTCTAATATTCATAAAAATACCCTTCTTAAAGGGTTAATTTCTCATATTAATAAATACTCCTTTTACGATATTGTTTCCTCTTACTCACAAATACACTTACAGGGTGGTTTTCTTCTATTGATAAATATACCCCTCTTACGGAGTTGTTTTCTCATATTAAAATATATTCCCCTTATTACGGAATTATTTTCTCATAATAAAAAGTATACCCTCCTATGGGTTGTTTTCTCATATTCAAAACTATACACATCTTACGAGGTTATTTTCTTAAATTAACTATACCCAACTTGCAGGGTTGTTTTCTTATATTGTCAAACATACCCCTCTAACGGGGTTGTTTTCTCATGTTAAAAGTATACTCTTTTTATGAGGTTGTTTTCTCATACTCAGAAATATACCCCTCTTAGGGGATTCCTTTCTCATATTTCATAAATATACCCTGCTCACAGGGTTGTTTTCTCATATTCACAAATATACCCCTTTTATGGGGTTGTTTTCTTATATTGAAAAACATACCCCTGTTACGAGGTTGTTTTCTCATATTCACATATATATGCCTCTTACGAGATTATTATCTCATATTAGAAAGTATACCCCTTTTACATGGTTATCTTTGCATACTCACAAATATACCCCTCTTACAGGGTTGTTTCTCATAATCACTAATATACCCCTCTTACGAGGTTGATTTCTCATATTCACAAATATACCCCTTTTGCAATGTTGTTTTCTCATACTTACGGTGTTATTTTTTATATTGACAAATATACCCCACTTATGTGGTTGCTTTTTTATATTGATAAAGATACCTCTTACGGGGTTGTTTTCTCATATTAAAAAATATACCCCTTTTATGGGTTTGTTTTCTCCTACTCATAAATATACACATCTTGTGGGGTTATTTTCTCATATTTACAAATATAACCCTCTTACGGGATTCTTTTCTCATATTGATAAATATACAGCTCTTACGGGGTTATTTTCTCATATTGACAAATATATCGCTCTTCTAGGGTTATTTTCTTATATGATAAATACACCCCTCTTATGGGATTGATTTTTCATATGCATAAATATACCCTTTCTATGTTATTGTGTCCTCATACTCACAAATATACCCTACTTACAGGGTTGTTCTCTTATATTGATAAATATACCCCTCTTACGGGGTTGTTTTCTCATATTAAAAAATATACCCCTCTTATGGTATATTTATGAGTCTGGTATATTTATGTAAGTCTGGTATATTTATGAGTATGTGTAAACATCACCCTAAAAGGGATATATTTATGAATGTGAGGAATCAACCCCGTCAAAAGGGTATATTTGGGAATATGAGAAAATAACCCCGTAAGAGAGGTATATTTTCTAATATGAGAAAACAACCCCCTAAGAGGGATATTTTTGTGAATATTAAAAAACAACCATGTAAGAGGGGCATATTTGTAAGTATGATAGAACGATCCCGTAAAAAAGGTATATTTGTCAATATAAAATAAAAAACGTGCAAGAGTGGTATATTTATAACTATGAGAAATCAAACTCATAAGAGCGGTAATTTTATGAATATTACAACCCCAAAAGTGGGGTATATTTGTGAGTATGAGAAAACAACGCCGTAAAAGGGATATATTTTGAATATGAGAAATTAACCCCGTAAAAGGGGTATATTTGTGAATATAAGAAAACAACCCCGTAAAAGGGTATATTTGTTAATATGAGAAGACAACCCCGTAAGAAGGGTATACTTTTCAATATGATAACCCCGTAAGAGGGGTATACATTTCAATATGAGAAGACAACCTTATAAGAGGAGTATATTTATGAATATGAGAAAATATCCCTATAAGAGGGGTATATTTGTGAGTGAGAAAACAACTCCATAAAAAAGGGGTGTATTTTTTAATATGAGAAAACAACACTGTAAGAGGGGCATATTTGTCAATATGAGAAAATAATCCTATAAGTGAGGTATATTTGTGAATGAGAGGAAACAATTATATAGAAAGGATATATTTGTGAATTTGACAAAATCAACCCCGTAAGAGGTGTAAATTTATAAATATTAGATCACAACCCCGTAGGAGGGGTATATTTGTGAATAAGTGAAAACAACCCCGTAGGAGGGGTATATTTGTGAACATGAGAAAACAACCCCGTAAGAGGGGTATATTTGTGAGTATGATAGAACAACCCCATAAAAGAGGTATATTAGTAAATATAAGAAAACAACCGTATAAAAGGGGTGTATTTGTAAATATGAGAAATCAACCCCATAAGAGGGGTACTTTAGCAAATATTATAAAACAACCCAATAGTAGGGGATATATATGAGTATGATAGAAACTCGTAAAAGGGGTTTATTTATCAATATAAGAAAAGAGCATCGTAAGTTGGATATATTTGTGAGTTTGAGGAAACAACACTGTAAAAGGGATATATTTATGAATATGAGAAATCAATCCCGTTAGAGGGGTATAATTGTGAATGTGAGAAAACAACCCCGTAAGAGGGGTATATTTGTGAATACGAGAAAACAACCCCGTAAGAGGTGTATATTTGGGAATATGAGAAAATAAGACCATAGATGGGATATATTTTTTAATATGAGAAAATAATGCCGTAAGAGGGGTATATATGTCAATATAAGAAAATAACCCCTAAGTGGGATATACTTGTCAGTTAGAGGAAACAACGACGTAAAAGGGATATATTTGTGGATATAAGAAATTAATCACGTAAGAGGCATATATTTGTAAATATTAAAAAACAACCCCAGAAGAGGGGTATTTTTATGAATATGAGGAAACAACCCTCTAAGAGAAGTATATTTGTGAATATGAGAAAACAACCCCATAAGAGGGGAATATTTGCAAATATGAGAAAACAACCTCGTAAGATGGGTACATTTGTAAGTATGAGAAAACAACCCCATAAAAGGGGTATATCTTTTAATATGAGAAAAAAATACCGTAAGTTAGGTATGTTCGTCAATATAAGAAAACAACCCCGTAAGTCTGGTATATTTGTGAATATGTGTAAACAACACCGTAAAAATGATATATTTATGAATGTGAGAAATCAATCATGTAAAAGTGGTATATTTATGAATATTAGAAAACAACCCCGTAAGAAGGGTATACTTTTTAATATGAGAAAATAACCCTCTAAGAGGGGTTTTTTTTTTCAATATTAGAAAACAACAATATAAGAGGGGTATATTTATGGGGTATAATAGAACAACCACATAAAAGAGGAGTCAATATAAGAAAAAAACCGCGTAACAGCGTTATATTTGTAAATATGAGAAATTAACCCCGTAAGAGGGGTATTTTTGTGAATATTAAAAAACACCCTATAAGAGGGGTATATTTATGAGTATGATAGAACAACCCCATAAAAGGGATATATTTGTTAATATAAGAAAATAACCCCATAAGTGTGGTATATTTGTGAGTATTAGGAAACAACGTTGTAAATGGGATATATTTATGAATATGAGAAATCAACCCTGTAACAGGGGGTAATTTATGAATATGAGAAAACATCGTAAGAGGAGTATATTTGTGAATATGAGAAAACAATCCCGTAAGAGGGGTATATTTATGAATATGTGAAAACAACCCATAAGAGGGGTATATTTGTGAACATGAGAAAACAACCTCGTAAGAGGGTTACATTTGTAAGTATGAGAAAACAACCCCCTAAAAGGGGTATATTTTTTAATATAAGAAAACAACCCCTTAAGTGGGGTATGTTTATCAGTAAAAGAAAACAACCCTGTAAGTCAGGTATATTTGTGAGTATGTCTAAAGAACGCCATAAAAAGGATATATTTATGAATATTAAACATCAACCCGTAAAAGGGTTATGTTTGTGAATATGAGAAAACAACCCCACAAGAGGGGTATTTTTATGAATATTAGAAACATCCATGCAAGAGATGTATATTTGTGAGTATGATAGAACAACCCCGTAAAAGGAATATATTAGTTAATATAAGAAAAGAACCGTGCTAGAGTGGTATGTTTATAAATATGAGAAATCAACCCCGTAAGAGGGGTATTTTTGTGAATATTAGAAAATAACCCTGTAAGAAGGGTATATTTGTGAGTATTATAGAACAACCCCGTAAGTGGGGTATATTTGTGAGTATGAGGAAATAATGCCATAGAAGGGATATATTTATGAATATGAGAAATCAACCCCGTAACAGGGGTATATATGTGAATATAAGAAAACAACCCCGTCAGAGGGGCATATTTATGAGTATGAGGAAATAGCACCGTAAAAGGGGTATATTTATGAATATGAGAAATCAACCCCTTAAGAGGCGTATATTTGTAAATATTAGAAAATAACTCTGTAAAAGGGGCATATTTGTGAATATAAGAAAATAACCCTGTAAGAGAGGTGTATTTGTGAGTATGACAGAACAACCCGTAAAAGGGGTATATTTCAATAAATAAAAAAACCCCGTAAGAGAGGTATATTTGTGAATATGTGAAAATAACTCTGTAAGAGGGGCATATTTCTGAATATGAGAAAACAACCCCCTAAAAGGGGTATATTTTTTAATATGAAAAGTGTCATGATCCAATCTTTGGGCTTGTGGCGCTAGGGAGTGGGTAGGAGTAAGGCCTCCGAAACCCGTACCAAGCATGACTAATCACTAACTCAATCAAATTATAATTTTATCCATTATAACACTATTTTATTACTAATTTTCAACTACCCAAATACTACATATTTTAATCAGTCTGTCAACACAATTAGGTAATACCCTCTTAGTTGGTTTAACATGCCAAAACAAAGTAACAAGTTTTAGAATCTCTACTGCCAAGAATCCTTTTAATAATTTACCGAGGGCATTTCAGTAAATAATATGTTGATGTTTAATTGAGCCTTTTATAAAATATTTTCAATAAACAAATATTTATCTAAATGGTACTGGATTTAATTAAAAATAGTTAAGAAATTGATTAATTGAATTAATTAGGTGCTAGGATTAAGTTGATATTTATTTATGAGAAGGTGGCAAAAATCAAAGTTTGATTTAAAATGGGTTTAAGTGGAAAAATATCATTGTTGGTATTTTTATAATTAACTCTGTTGGTAGGGGTATTCTAGTAATTCTACAATTAAAGACAAGGCTAAATTAATAGTTATATATCTTAGTAATTCTAATATGGCTCAAAATAAGTAGCTAGGGGCTTAATTAAAATACTAAAGAAAAACTGGAAATAAGAATTTGCAAGGGGAAATAGTTAGTAACTAAAGAGTAGAGTGACTAAATGTTGTTATGGAAAAGAAAAGGAAAGAAAGAAGAAAGAAAAAGAGAGAAGAAGAAGGAGCAGGAGAGAGAGAGATCTGGGCCTTTAATGGCGGGTAGACGATGAGGGCTTATAGGAGGCGGTGCAATTTGACTAGAGGTGCGATGAGGCCGGCGAGCATGATAGCGAGGTGGTAGGCGAGAAGGCTGTTTAGATGGCAGCCACTTGTTAGCGTTGTTCTGGCTGACTCCGTCGACCAATGGCAACAGTTTTAGTCTTAAAATGACCGACGACTTGAGGGCTTTCTAATGGGAGCAGTAGCAACAAAAATGGTGGCTGCAGCTAGAAGTTGTGATGGAGAGAGAAAGTAGGGCTGCTTTGAATTTTTTAACTTTTCGGTCAATACTATTAAGTTTCTGATGATTAGAGGACATATTCGGGACATACACATCATAAGCTTTCCAATGACAATAATTTTGTAGCAATCAGACTTCGTTGGAAAATCGACGGTTGGGGACTGTCCGTGATTTTTTCGGATGATCGGGGCTGGATTGAAGAATCAGATGATAGGATTATCATCTGCGCGCTCGAGTCTGTAAGCGCGCTCGGATCGTCGATCGGACTCCGGCGGCAAGCGAGTCGACCAATTTATCAAGCGTCTCGGTAATTCTTTAGTATGTTGATTTTAGAAATTGTTAATAAAAAATTATATTGGTTATTTATTGGAGAAAAACAATTTAAGGTATATGTGTAAGTATCTTTGAAAATTAAAAATATGTGCTATCGAAATTGAGCAAATTGAGCAATATGGTAATTTTATATAAGACCTTTTATTTAGTTGTGTTAGAACTATTAATAATATGCAGCTAAATAATTAGAATAAATAAATTAGTAGACCTTAAATCGATAGCTATAAATTCTAGTAATTTATTTTGATATCTGCAATTAAGATTTTGGCTAAGTGATTAGCCTATAATTAAAATTGATTTTGTTATTGATAATTATTAGAAGTGTTTCTAGCAGGTTTTAGACCAGTTATATGGGGCCTAAACATCCGTATTTTATGGGAGGTTCTGCCAAATTTTTGATAGAATTTTCGAGTCGAAATTCTTAGACAGTCATTTCTATGAGTCTAGCATTAGGGTTATTTATTAAGTGTCTTATCTTTATTGATTGAATTGTTCCCATGAATAGATAATCCATCATTTCAGCCTGCTACACCTGAGGCTTAGGAGCAGAGCAAGGAGGTCATCAAAACTGTGAGTTAAAGTCATATATCTGCTATACATTGTGTCATGCCAAAATCTTATATAGCAATTTTGATTAATAATTACTACGTGTATTATTATCATCTTATATTTTGTTATGGTAGATTTTGCTAAAAAAATTTATAAGTTCTTATTCTATATTTAATTAATTGATTTATAGATTCAAATTATTTATTATTTATTATTTATCTAAGTTGCTTGCTATTTATATATCATTTTCCACATCATCGATATTATGATTATATATTGACTCGGGATGAGACGGCAGTAAAACATGCCACCTGATGGGTTGCATCAGGACCATGTGCGCACTGGTATAAATCTGAGTCAGGTAGTAAAAGAATAAATCTCAGTTAGGTAGTAAAAGAATATAAATTTGAGTCAGGTAGTAAAAGAATATAAATCCTAGTCGAGTTCGGCTCTCTGGCTATGAAGATTTTGATTGCCGGACCAAAGGTCCCTGATTGAGCGTTGCTCTCTAGGTGCTGGCTTTATTGGGAATCAAGTAACCAGACTGGATTTAAAGACCCTGATCGAGCTCCACTCTCTGGGCGCTAGTAGAGCCGAAAGGCTGTTAGTGTTTGGGTTAGGGTTTTGCTGAGATACTCGTCCCATAACGTTTAAATTGTATTTTACTGAATCATGGCATGATACGTGTTTTAATGCAATATAATAATTTATTCTGATTAAATAAATATTTTATTGAGATGGTTATATGTAATTTGTATTATATGACTTTAATTCACTCTCTAGACTGAGAGTCTCAAATTTTAATTATTTTTCAGGTGTTTGTTAGTTTTCACGCAGTTCTTCTCCTCTAACAGCCTGACTTCCTTCATCTTTGGGCTTAATGTAACTAATTTTTTTTTGTATGTTTGATTTTTAAAATTCTAGATTCTTCGCAGTAGTAATTTCGAAACTTATTATTTTATTTTGGCATGTTAAGCCAGGTATTGCCTAATTATGCTGACAGACTGAATTAAATATGTAATCTTTGGATGGTTGAAATTTGGTTATGAAATAGTGTTATAATGGATAGAATTATACTTTGATTGAGTTAATGAATGGTCAGCCTTGCTACAGGTTTCGCTGGCCTTATGCCTACTCATTCCCTCGCGCCGATCACTGGCCCACAGATCGGGTCGAGACAAAGTTGGTATCGGAGCATAGGTTTTAGATTTCCATCGACCTAGGTTAGCATTTTGAGTACTGCGGAGCTAGGATCAAGTTTGTCTCTGTTTGTTTTCATTAACTATATTTTCAACGTTTACTATTAGAAAGTCTATTATTTCTTTTTCTTGTGAGCTTATCTTTGATACTATATTGAGCATAAGCGCAGTTGTGATAACAAGGTCAGAGATTTGTGGTGAGTTCTCTACTCGGTGGTGGTGAACTTTCTTGTGTGAGATGTTAGAAAGCATAGTAGACTCATTGTCGTTTCTACAAGTGATAAGCACATACCAGCCTTAGATGCTTCGATTATTGTTTCGGTGGTGGGGAATACAGTTTAGGGATTGGTGCAGAGTGTAGTTGCGGTCATGCCATAACTTATCTCGTCATTATATCAGGTATCATCTTAATGAGTAAAGCCAACCTCAATACTTAGAATGTCAAGCAGAGGTTAGAGCATTTAAGGTTGAGCTTTATGGTTATAAGAAGAATAAGAATCGTGGTTGGTGTGTGTTTTTCGGGCACTCGAAATCCAGAGAAGCTTAAGCGAACACTACTTATTTTTATAAGTAGAACAAAAGTATTTTAAAATACAATATTGCGCCTAGTCCCACAAAGAAACTTATTATGGAATTTCATTATTAGGCAAGTCTAGTATACCGTAAGCACCATAACTCATTTTCAAGACATGCATCATATATCATACATTTTGTGTTAGCACATTTTGCCTCAGAATCCTGCATTGCAACCCTTTGGTCATAAGGGGTATCATCACCCTGGTGTGCGATATTGTAGAATTTTATAAAAAGAAAATAACCAGGGATTTTACGATTTTATAAAGGTGCTTTTCAAGGCAATAATAATTTTTATTAATTATGATTATAAGTAAATAAATAAGTAATTCTTTCAAAGTAAATTGTATGAGCTTGAGGTTCTCTGGATGACAAGCTTAGTTGCTATGAGAATGGATCTGTGACTCAACATGCTCCACTTTGAACTGTAGAGAAACAAAGGAGACTTTCTAGATTCCAGTCGAGATGGAGTTCTATTTCGGGATGATATGATTTCAATACCCACATGATCTTGTATCGGTTATCGCAACCAGATGCATGATATGATGTGGATGTTAGGGATATTCAGTACCTATAAGGGACACGTCATTAGGGAAGAAGTTGGCAAACATAAGTTGGCAGGACCATAGTTGGTTCAAATTATTTCAGAGTTGGGGTCGTGAATGGAAGAATAGTACAATCGTAATCTTTTAGAAGTTCCAACCATCTCCTCTCCCTCAGATTCAATTCTTTCTACTGGATAATATACTTCAAACTCTTATGGTCCGTATATACCTCGCACGTCTCCCCGCAGAGATAGTGCCTCTAGATATTAATGGCAAAGATTACCGCTGCCATCTCCAAATCATGAGTAGGTTAATTCTGTTCATGCCTCTTCAATTGCATGAATGCATAAGCCACTACCTTACCCAGAAATATACCCCTCTTACGGGGTTGTTTTATGATAATGGCAAATATACCCCACTTACAGGGTTGTTTTCTCATATTAAAAAATATACCCTTTTAAGCGGTTGTTCTCTTATAGTTATAAATGTACCACTCTTACGAGGTTGTTTTCTCATATTCACAAATATAACCCTCTTACGGGGTTATTTTCTCATATTCATAAATATACGCCTCTTACGGGCTTGTTTTCTTATGTTGCCAAATATACCCATTTTACACGGTTGTTCTATCATACTCATAAATATACTCCTCTTAGGGGTTGTTTTCTCATCTTCACAAATATACCCTTTTTATGGGGTTGTTCTATCATTACTCACAAATATGTCCCTCTTACGGGGATGTTTTCTGATATTCACAAATATACCCCTCTTACGCGGTTTTCTCATATTCAAAATTATACCCATATTACAGGGTTGTTTTCTCATATGAAAAGATGTACCCCTTCTATGCGGTTGTTTTCTCATACTTATAAATCACTTATGTGGTTGTTCTCTGATACTCACAAATATATCCCTCTTGTGGGGTTGTTTTCTAATATTGACAAATATATGCCTCTTACAAGGTTGTTTTCTCATATTAAAAAAATACCCATTTTTTAGCGGTTGTTTTCTCATACTGATAAATATACCACTCGTATGGGGTTATTTTCTCATATTCATAAATATACCCCTCTTACGGGGTTGATTTTCAAATTTATTAATATACCTATATACCTCTCTTACGGGGTTGATTCTGAAATTCATTAATATACCCCTTTTACGATGTTGTTTCCTCCCACTCACAAATATACCCCCCTTACGGGGTTGTTTTCTTATATTGGCAAATTTATCACTTTTATGGGGTTATTCTATCATACTTAGAAATATACCCCTTTTACGATGTTGTTTTCTAATAATGACAAATATACCC
Source organism: Ricinus communis (assembly GCF_019578655.1). Classification (NCBI taxonomy): domain Eukaryota; kingdom Viridiplantae; phylum Streptophyta; class Magnoliopsida; order Malpighiales; family Euphorbiaceae; genus Ricinus; species Ricinus communis. The sequence continues at coordinate 18,677,679 of NC_063257.1, read as the reverse complement.
CTTTAACGAGGTTGTTTTGTCATATTAAAAAATCTACCATTAGTATGAGGTTGTTATCTCATATTCACAAATATACCCCTTTTACAGGGTTGATTTTCCATATTCGTAAATATATGCCCCTTTTACTGCGTTATTTCCTGATACTCACAAATATATCCAATATACAGGGTTATTTTCTTGTATTGACAAATATAGCCCTCTTACAAGATTATTTTCTTATATTAAAAAGATACAACTTTTATGGGGTTGTTTTCTCATGCTCACAAATATACCCTTCTTATTGGGTTATTTTCTCATATTCACAAATATATCCCTCTTATGGAGTTGTTTTCTGATATTCACAAATACTCCTCATACGGGTATGTCTTCTAATATTCACAAATATACTCCTCTTACGTGGTTTTCTCATATTCACAAATATATCCATCTTACGGGGTTGTTCTATCATATGAAAAGATGTACTCCTTCTACGCGGTTATTTTCTCATAATCATAAATATACCCCATTTACGTGGTTGTTTTCTTCTATTCACAAATAAACCCCTCTTACGGAATTTTTTTCTTGTATTGACAAATATATCCCTCTTACGGGGTTATTCTTTGATAGTCACAAATATAACCCTCTTACGGGGTTGTTTTCTAATATTGACAAATATAGCACTCTTATAGGGTTATTATCTCATATTAAAAATTATATATCTTTTACGCGGTTATTTTCTCATACTGACAAATATACCGCTCTTACAAGGTTGGTTTCTCATATTCACAAATATACCCCTCTTAAGGGGTTTATTACTCAAATTCATTAATATACCCCTTTTACGACGTTGTTTTCTCGCACTCACAAATATACCATACTTACGGGTTTTTTTTTTCTTATATTGACAAATTAACCGCTTCTATGGGGTTGTTCTATCATACTTAGAAATATACCCCTCTTATGGTATTTTTTTAATAATGACAAATATACCCCTCTTACGAGGTTGTTTTCTCATATTAAAAAATCTACCCCTATTATGTAGTTGTTATCTCATATTCATAAATATACCCCTTTTACAGGGTTGATTTTCTATATTCATAAATTTATACCCCTTTTACTGGGTTATTTCCTCATACTAACAAATGTATCCAATATATGGGGTTATTTTCTTATATTAACAAATATAGTCCTCTTACGAGGTTATTTTCTCATGTTGAAAAATATACAACTTTTGTGGGGTTGTTTTCTCATACTCACAAATATACCCCTCTTACGGGGTTGTTTTCTCATATTCACAAATATATCCCTCTTACGGGGTTGTTTTCTCATATTCACAAATATACCCCTTTTACAGGTCTGTTTTCTAATATGTACAAATACACCCCTCTTACGCGGTTTTCTCATATTCACAAATATACCCATCTTATGGGGTCGTTTTATCATATGAAAAGATGTACCTCATTTACGCGATTGTTTTCTCATACTCATAAACATACCCCACTTACGTGGTTGTTTTCTCATATTCACAAATAAACCCTTCTTATAGGGTTGTTTTGTTATATTGGCAAATATATCCCTCTTACGAGATTGTTCTCTAATACTCACAAATATACCTCTCTTAAAGTGTTATTTTCTAATATTGACAAACATACCCCTCTGATAGGGTTGTTTTCTCATATTAAAAATTATACCCCTTTTACGCGGTTATTTTGTCATACTGACAAATATACCGATCTTATGGGGTTGTTTTCTCATATTCACAAATATACCCTTCTTACGGGGTTGATATCTTAAATTCATTAATATACCCCTTTTACGACGTTGTTTCCTCACACTGACAAATATACTCCACTTACGGGGTAATTTTCTTATATTGACAAATTTACCACTTTTATGGGGTTGTTCTATCATACTCAGATATATACTCCTCTTACGAGGTTATTTTCTAATAATGATAAATATACCCCTCTTACAAGGTTGGTTTCTCATATTAAAAAATATACCCCTTTTTACGTGGTTGTGCTCTCATACTCATAAATCACTTACATGGTTGTTTTCTCATATTCACAAATAAACCCCTCTTATAGGGTTGTGTTCTTGTATTGATAAATATACCCCTCTAATGGGGTTGTTCTCTAATACTCACAAATGTACCCTCTTTTACGGGGTTGTTTTCTAATATTGACAAATATACTCTTGTTATAGGGTTATTTTTTATATTAAAAAATATATTAGTTTTACGCGGTTGTTCTCTCATACTGACAAATATACCACTCTTAGGGGTTAGTTTCTCATATTCATAAATATACCCCTCTTACAGGGATGATTTCTCAAATTCATTAATATACCCCTTTACGACGTTTCCTCCCACTAACAAATATACCCCACTTACGGGGTTGTTTTCTTATATTGATAAATTTACCGCTTTTATGAGGTTGTTCTATTATACTCAGAAATATACCGCTCTTATGGTGTTGTTTTCTAATAATGACAAATATTCTCCTCTTACGAGGTTGTTTTCTTATATTAAAAAATCTACCCCTATTATGGGGGTTTTATCTCATATTCATAAATATACCCCTCTTAGAGGGTTGATTTTCTATATTCATAAATATGCACCTTTTACTGCGTTATTCATACTCATAAATATATCCAATTTACAGGGTTATTTTCTTTTATTGACAAATATAGCCCCCTTATGAGGTTATTCTCATATTAAAAAATATACCACTTTTATGAGTTGTTTTCTCATACTCCCAAATATACCCCTCTTACGGGGTTGTTATCTCATATTCACAAATATATCCCTTACGGGTTGTTTTCTGATATTCACAAATATACCCCTCTTACGGGTATGTTTCCTAATATTCCAAAATATATCCCTCTTACGCGGTTCTCTCATATGAAAAGATCTACCCATCTTACGGGGTTGTTTTATCATATGAAAAGATGTACCTCTTCTACGCGGTTGTTCTCTCATACTAACAAATATATCACTCTTACAGGGTTGTTTTCTCATATAAAAAAATATAACCCTTTTTATGCAGTTTTTCTCTCATACTAATAAATATACCACTCTTATGGTGTTTCTTTTCTAATATTCATAAATATTCCACTCTTATAGGGTTTATATTCACAAATATACCCATCTTATGAGGTTGTTTTCTCATATGAAAAGATGTACCCCTTCTACATGGTTGTTTTCTCATACTCATGAATATACCCCACTTACATGGTGGTTTTCTCATATTCACAAATAAACCCCTCTTACAGGGTTGTTTTCTTGTATTGACAAATATGTCCCGCTTACAGGGTTGTTCTCTCATACTCAAAAATATATCCCTCTTACGAGGTTGTTTTCTAATATTTACAAATATACCCCTCTTACAGGGTTCTTTTCTCATTTTAAAAAATATACTCCTTTTACGCAGTTGTTTTCTCATACAGACAAATATACGTCTCTTACGGAGTTATTTTCTCATATTCACAAATATACCACCCTTATGGGGTTGATTTCTCAAATTCATTAATACACCCCTTTTACGACGTTGTTTCCTCGCACTCACAAATATACCCTACTTGTGGGGTTGTTTTCTTATATTGGCAAATTTACTACTTTTATGGGGTTGTTGTATCATACTCAGAAATATACCCCTCTTACGGGGTTGTTTTCTAAGAATGACAAATATACTCCTCTCACGAGATTGTTTTCTCTGATTAAAAAAATACCCCTATTACGGGGTTGTTATGTCATATTCACAAATATACCTCTTTTACGGGGTTGTTTTCTCATATTTACAAATATACCCCACTTATGGGGTTGTTTTCTTATATTAACAAATTTACCACTATTATGAGGTTTTTCTATCATACTCAGAAATATACCCTTCTTACAGGGTTGTTTTCGAACAATGACAAATATACCCTTCTTACAGGGTTGTTTTCTCATATTAAAAAATATACCCCTTTTACGAGGTTGTTCTCTTATACTAATAAATATACAACTCTTGCGGTGTCTTTTTCTAATATTCACAAATATACCCCTATTACAGGCTTTTCGCATATTCTCAAATATACCCATCTTACAAGGTTGTTTTCTCATATGAAAAGATATACCTCTTCTACGCGGTTGTCTTCTCATACTCACAAGTCACTTAAGTGGTTATTTTCTCATATTCACAGATTACCACTCTTACGGGGTTGTTTTCTTATATTGACAAATTTACCAATTTAATAGGGTTGTTCTATCATACTCAGAAATATACCCCTCTTACGGGGTTGTTTTCTAATAATGACAAATATACCCTTCCTACCCGGTTGTCTTCTCATACTCAGAAATCACTTCTGTAGTTATTTTCTCATATTCATAGATATACCAATCTTACGGGGTTATTTTCTTATATTGACAAATTTACCACTTTTATGGGGTTGTTCTATCATACTAAAAAATATACCCCTCTTACGAGGTTGTTTTCCAATAATGACAAATATACCCCTCGTACGAGGTTGTTTTCTCATATTAAAAAATATACCCCTATTACGGGGTTGTTATCTCATATTAAAAAATATGCCCTCTTACAGGGTTGATTTTTCATATTCATAAATGCCCTTTTACTGCATTATTTCCTCATGCTCACAGATGTACTCCATTTACGGAGTTATTTTCTTATATTGACAAATATAGCCCTCTTACGGGATTATTTTCTCATATTAAAAAAACGTAACACTTCTTTGTGGTTGTTTTCTCATACTCAAAATATACCCCTCTTACGGGGTTATTTTCTCATATTCACAAATATAACCTTGTTACAAGGTTGTTTTCTAATGTTCAGTAATATACCCCTCTTATGGAGTTATTTTCTAATATTGATAAATATACCCCTCTTACGTTGTTGTTTTCTCATACTGAAAAATATAACCTTTTTACGCGGTTGTTTTCTCACTCATAAATATACCCCTCTTACTGGTTATTTTGTGATATTCACAAATATAGCCCTCTTACGTTGTTGATTTCTCATATTTATAAATATATCCCTTTTACGGCGTTGTCTCCTCATATTCACTAATATACCCCTCTTACGTGGTTATTTTCTCATATTCACTAATATACCCCTCTTACGTGGTTATTTTCTCATATTCACTAATATACCCCTCTTACGGGTTTGTTATCTCATATTCATAAAAATACCCCTATTACGGGGTTGTTTTCTAATATTGATAAATATACCCCTCTTATCGGGTTCTCTTCTCATATTAAAAAGTATACCCATAATATGGAGTTATTTTCTCATAATCTCAAATATACCCCTCTTATGGGGTTGTTTTCTCATATTCATAAATATACCCCTCTTACGGTGTTGTTTTCTTATATTGATAAATATGCGGTTGTTCTATCATACTCACAAATATACTCCTCTTACAGGGTTGTTTTCTAATATCCATAAATATATCCCTTTTACGGGGTTGTGTTTTCTCATATTCACAAATGTACTCCTGTTATGGGACTATTTTCTCATATAAAAAGACATACCCCATCTATGCGATTATTTTGTCATGCTCACAAATATACCCCTATTACATGGTTGTTGATGGTTGCTAAGTCAAGCAAGACTACGACCTAGGCAGTGTACCTATCGGTGGAGTATAGCTAACGACGAGTACTAAGTGTCGTATTCCTTAAAGAACGTGTGAACCTAAACCTACTCAATCTTCTTTATTATATAATCTAAAAAAAATGGTGTTGAATGCCTAAATACGAAATGAACTAAAGCTACTCTAATTATTATCTAACTACGGCTACTAGAGAAGGATTAATTCGAGTAAAGGAATAACCCCTTGGGAATTCTTGTCTCTAGGGAATGGAAACTAAAGATGGAATTGATTGCTTGAATTCAATTTCCGTGGGAAAATCTCTACGCAATTAACGCCTTTCTCAAGGACACTGACATCTTAACTTAGATTAATTAGGTTGAGATCTCTTCCTAACTCTAATTATCCAAATTAGCATTATATACCATTTAACACTATTGAGAGTTGTTAATTCTCAATCCGGTAGAACGAACACCCTATCTCTTGGCGAATTCAATTCTAGGTTGCAAAGGACAATCTAAACCTAAATGTCTTTCTCAAGAACATTCAAATTCTAAAAATCATTCAACAAAATATGAAGAACAAATCAATAAGCAATTCCATTGCAAACCAATGTTGAAAATCAATACATTCAATTCAAAAGTTAAGTATAAAAATCCTTAGATAAAGAACCCCAATGGGTTAACAAGTTTAGCTAATCATGTTCATTATCAAAAACCACGAGAATTCAATTACAAAAATGAGTAAAGGTAGAGAAACCCGAATACACCCTTGGATGAGAGTAAACAGCTCCAATTCCTCTTGCCCAATCTTGGATCGATTCTTGTTCCTCTTGCTCAGATTGAAACCAATCAACAATCCTCGCCAATCTTCAATCTTCAAAGAGAATCCAATTGAAACCTTGGTCCAAGTCTCCTTTTTCCTTAGTTCCAGCTCATAAAACCCTCAGAGAGAGAAAGAAATGAGTTTGGGACGTCCTAACCCTACTTGTATCGCCTTTTTCTCTTTTCTTTCTTTTAAATTAATTTTTCCAGTTGCCGCGAACATGGCCGTGTTGATGCCCGTGTTGGGAACACGGCCTGGTATTGGTGGGCGTGTTGGGAACACGGTCCCGTGCTGATGGCCGTGTTACTCTCTATGGTCGTGCGCCTTAACGCTTCTTTTTCGTATTGTCAAATGCACCCAATACAGCCCGTTTCGGTGCCCGTGTTGGGAACATGGCCAGTGTTAAAACTAACACGGCCGTCTTCAGCTTCCTCATTCGTGAACTTAACTTGTTTCGGCAACTTTGACGTCCAATTCTACTCCAATTCTTCCCTTTATCACTCTTTGACTTCTTTTGGACCTAATGCACACAAACAGATGCATAGGGTGAGTGTTGGGACCAATTCACATCCAAATGTACAAAAAATCAACCTTAAAAACCCCATTTAGATGTGTGTATTTTACGCACATCAGTTGTTTTCTCAATACTCACAATTATACCCCTCTTTCGGGGTTGTTTTCTAATATTAATAAATATACCCCTCTACGGAGTTGTTTTCTAATATTCGCAAATATGACATTCTTACGGGGTTGACTTCTCATATTCATAAATATACACGGTGTTTGTGACGATTCGATATGTAGGCCCGTGACCGGCGCTAGGAAATGGGTAAGCGTAAGGCCGTCGAAATCTAAAGCAAGCCTGACTAAACAGTAACTTAATTAAAATATGATTTTATCCAATATATCAATATTTCATCCACACAATTATAATAGAATTTATACTGATTCATCAGCAATAATAAAGTTAATGCATCATCACGTTGTTCATCATGTCAAATAGAAATAATAAGTCAGAATGCGAATACTGCAGAGTATCTAAAACTTTACATAATTAGAAATACAATAAAAATAGTTATGTTACCCTAATTGTCCCTTGAAAATTTTAATTTGAGACTGTCAATCTTGAGATTGAGTTAAAACCATATAATCCAAAATAAATATAACCATCATTGCAAAATAATTATTTAAATAAATATAAACTATCATAAAATAATTAAAATGCATGTCATGTCATATTTCAGAAAATTTCAATTCAATAAACACATGATGAGAACATCAGTAGAACCTTATACTCTAATTCTATCAACCAATCGACTCTCTTATTTCCAGTAAGACTGGCACCCATAGAGCAAAGCTCGACTAGAGTCCTAAAATCCAATCTGATCACGTAATTACCAATATAGTCAATGCCTAGAGAGTGATGCTCAACCAGAGTCTTTTTCTCCGGCGAATCATAATTTTCATAAGCTAGAGAGTGATGCTCGACCAGGGCACGTCACATAAATATTCCCTTGTTACGTCTCTCTGATTTATACCGGCGCACACCCGGTCCTGATGCAACCTATCAGCTGGCATGTTCTACTGCCGTCTCATTCTGAGTTACAGTACAATCTTAGCATCAATAATATTAAAATAACATAAATCATAGACAATCAAAAAATTACTCAATTTAATATTAAATGTTAAAATTGAACAACATTGAATTAAATGTAATTATGGTTATATGCAGTATTCATAGTAAATATAATAATAGTGATAAAATAGTGGCAATTAAGATAGTAATAATATCAATAAAAATAATAATAATGAAGATAATTTTTTTTTAATAATAATAATTAAGTAATATTTTATTAGATAGTGACATGACACATGCAACATTGATTATAAGACTTTAACTCACAGTTCTGTTGAATTTTCTTTAGCTGCTCCTACGCCTTTGGTGGAGCTGGCTGAACTATCGGATTATTTATTTACCAAAATAATTCAATCAATAAATAATAAAAATATATTTGATAAATAACCGTAGACCTAGACTTTTAGGTTTGACTGTCTAAGAATCTTGACTTGGAAATTCTACTGAAAATTCGGCAGAATCTTCCCTAAAATATGGACGTTTACCGCTTGTACAACGGGTCCAGAACCGGCTAAAAACACTTCTAAAATTCATCAAATATTTAATAGGAGTGGGGTCACCCATATCTGGATCATTTTTCCAACTTCGCAACACAATACAATTCACAACTAATAAATAACCGCCCGGCATTAATGTTTATTTCACAATCCAATCACAAATAATTTATCAGAGTTTTAATTTAATTATTCATAGCCACAATTATTACAATGCCAAATAATTTTTTCCACTAATTAATATTTATAATTAATCTAATAATTAATTTAACTAAATCAATTAATTATTTATAATTAATAACTAATGGTGATAATATTTTCTAAAATCTTCAATTAGTTTATCGAGTCCAAATAAATTTTCACTATCAAAAATATCCAAAATTATGCGCATCTAGAAAACACTGGGTCGAAAAGCTAGTGATCAAGCGATTGCCGAATTCAAATTCGGAGGAGCCTACGAAGCTTGAGATGCGTGAAGTCCAAATACAAAAATATTGCAGCCTAATCCTCATCGAAAATGCCATATCCAGGGTGGAGAAGAATTTGCTCCGAGCGTGGCTTGGATGAGGTATTCGATGGGCAAAAAATACTAGCAGTGGCTGGTCTAGCACCGGCCGAGGGTGGAACGTTTTCTCCTCCACTTTACTTCCAATTTTCCGGTGAGAAATAAAGGAGAAGGTTGGTGTCGGCAAGGGAAGAGGGAAGAAGAGGGAGAGAAGATCTTTGGGTGGTGGTGCAAGTAGTACGGAAATGTTGAAAGTGGAGAAGAAGGTGGGTAGTACGTCGGGAAGGAAGAAAGAAAGGGGAAAAATATGGGTCCTTGTTGTAGGGACCAAAGGCAACATTTTTTTTCATAAATAAGATGCCCTTAAACCCCTTATTACTATTTTACTATATTAACATCTAAAAGATTAATTATTTTATTTGTTTATACTCATATACGCATATATATACTTTAACATAGTACTTAGTTAAAATACATTAACATTACTTTTAAACATATTAAAATTATAATTCACTATTATAATAGACAATAAATAATATAATCTAGGTCCATTTTATATTTTAAAATAAATGTACATATTAAAGTTAACTTAACAAAATATTGACTAATATTTTTTGTCATTGTAATTATTCTTTTTAAATTACAAAACATTTAAAATTCACCAAATCAATGTAATATGATTATTTGAAAAAATTTAAATTAAATGGTGCTTATATTAATCGGTTATTAAAATATTTTATTAAATGCTCAATATAACTTCGAAATATTTATTTACCAAAATGCATAAAAAATAAATAAAAATAAAAATTCAAAAATTACAGGTATTACAGTGTTGTTTCCTAATGCTCACAAATATACCTCAATTATAGGATTGTTTTCTCATATTGATAAAGATGCCCCTTTCCTGGGTTTGTTATTTCATATTAAAAAATATACCCCTATTATGGGGTTGTTTTCTGCTACTAACAAATATACCCCTTTTACGGGACTGTTTTCTCATAATTACAAATATACCCCTCTTACAGGGTTGTTTTCTCATATTCACCAATACATCCCTTGTACGGGGTTGTTTTCTCATATTCACAAATATACCCCTCTCACAGGGTTATTTTCTTATATTGATAAATACACCCCTTTTATTGGGTGATTCTATCACAGTCACAAATATAGCACTCTTATGAATATATTCACTGATATACCCCTCTTAAAGGATTGTTTTCACATATTTATTAATAAACCCCTCTTACGGGGTTGTTTTCTCATATTCACAAAAATATCCCTCTTACTAAGTTATTCTCTAATATTGATAAATGTACTTCTCTTACCGGGTTGTCTTCTCATATTAAAAAATATACCCATAAAATGGAGTTATTTTTGCATACTCCCAAATATAATCCTCTTATGGCGTTATTTTCTCAAACTCACAAATATACCCCTCTTACGAGGTTGTATTCTAATATTGACAAATATACCTCTCTCACGGAGTTGTTTTCTCATATTAAGAGATATACCCCTTTTACGGGGTTGTTCTATCTTACTCACAAATATGCCACTCTTATAGGGTTGTTTTCTAATATTCATAAATATACCCCATTTACGGGGCTGACTTCACATATTCATACATATACCCCTTTTATGGCGTTGTTTACTAATATTCATAAATTTATCTTAACTACAGGGTTGCTTTCTGATATTGACAAATATACCCCTATTATGGGGTTATTTTCTCATACTCACAGATATACCCTCTAACGGGATTGTTTTCTCATACTCACAAATATTCCCCTTTTACAGGGATGTTTTCTCATAATCACAAATATACCCCTCTTACGGGGTTGTTTTCTCATATTCATAAATATTCCTCTCTTAAGGGGTTGTTTTCTCATATTCACAAATATACCCCTCTTACGGGATTTCTTTTTGACAAATACACTGCTTTTACGGGGTTGTTCTATCATACTCATAAATATACCATTCTTACAGGGTTGATATCTCATATTTATAAATATATCCCTTTTACGGCATTGTCTCCTCATATTCATAAATATACCCTTTTTACATGGTTATTACCTCATACTCATAAATATACCGCACATACAACGTTATTTTCTTATGTTGATAAATATAGCCCTCTTATGAGGTTATTTTCTCATATTAAAAAATGTGCCCCTTTTATGGGGTTGTTTTTCTCATACTCACAAATATACTCCTCTTACGAGGTTGTTTTCTTATATTAACAAATATACCCCTCTTACGGGGTTGTTTTCTCATATTCATAAATATACCTTTCTACGGGATTGCTTTCTCATATTCACAGATATACCCATCTTACGGGGTTGTTTTCTCATATTAAAAAATATATCCCTATTATGGGGTTATTTTTGTCATACTCAAGATTATACCCCTCTTACAAGGTTGATTTCTCATATTAAAAAATATACCCCTTTTACGAGGTTGTTACCTCATACTTATAAATATAACACACTTAAGGGGTTGTTTTGTTATATTGACAAATATGCCCTTCTTACGGGGTTGTTTTCTCATTTTGAAAAATATACCCCTTTTTATAGGGTTGTTTTCTCATACTAAAAAATACAATTTTACGAGGTTGTTTTCTAATATTCACAAATATACCATACTCATTGGGTTACTTTCTTATATTGATAAATATACCCCTCTTAAAGGGTTCTCACATAGTAAAAATTATGCCCTTTTTTATTGGTTTGTTTTCTCACACTCAGAAATATACCCCTCTTACGGGGTTATTTTCTAATATTTATAAATATACCCCTCTCATGGAGTTGTTTTCTCATATTCATAAATATACCCCTCTTACGGGGTTGTTTTCTGATATTGACAAATATACCTCTATTACGGGGTTTTTTTCTAATATTAAATAATATATTCCTTTTACGTGGTTGTTTTCTCATGCTCACAAATATACCCCTTTTACAGGGTTATTTTCTCATATTCACGAATAGACGCCTCATACGGGGTTGATTTCTCATATTCACAAGCGTTTATTTTCTCAAACTTACAAATATACCCCACTTACGAGGTTGTTTTATTATATTGATAAATATATGCCTCTTATGTGATTGTTTTCTCATATTAAAAAATATACCCCTTTTATTGTATTATTTTCTCATATTCACAAATATACCCCTCTTACGAGCTTCTTTTCTATCATTGACAAACATACCCCTCTTACGAGGTTGTTTTTCATATAAAAGAATATACCCCTTTTACAGGGTTGTTTATTTATACTCACAAATATACCCCTCTTACGTGATTATTTTCTTATATTCATAAATATAACCCTCTTACATGGTTGTTTTTCTTATATTCAAAAATATACCCCTCACACAGGGTTAATTTCTCATATTAAAAAATATATCCCTTTTATGGGGTTATTTTCTCATGCTCTCAAATATACCACTCTCACGTGGTTGTTTTCTCCTATTGATAAATATACCCCTCTTCTAGGGTTGTTTTCTCATATTCACAAATATACCCCTCTTAGAGGTTGTTTTTTCATATTCATAGACATACCCCTTTTATAGGATTGTTCTATCATGCTCATATCTATGCCCCTAATATGGGATTGTTCTCTCATACTGAAAAATATACCGCACCTACGGGGTCGATTTTTTATGTTCACAAATATACCCCTTTTACGGGGTTGTTGTCTCATACTCACAAATATACCCCACTTACGGGTTTGTTTTCTCATATTCAGAAATATACCCTTCTTAGGGGCTTGTTTTCTCATATTTACAAATATACCCCTCTTATGGGCTTGTTTTCTCATATTCACAAATATACTCATCTTACGGTCTTGTTTTCTCATATTCGAAAATATAACAAAAAATATACGGGGTTGTTTTATTATATTAAAAAATATATCCCTATAAAAGAGTTATTTTCTCATACTAAAAAATAAATCCCTCTTATGGGCTTGTTTTCTCATATTCACAAACATACCCATCTTAGATGCTTGTTTTCTCATATTCACTAATATACCCGTCTTACGGGGTTGTTTTCTCATATTAAAAAATATACCCCTTTTTTGAGGTTGTTTTCTTATACTCACAAATATACACCTCTCACGGGGTTATTTTCTTATATTGACAAATACCACACTTTTACGGGATTGTTTTCTGATATTCACAAATATAGCACTCTTACGGGGTTGTTTTGTTATAGTCACAAATATATCCTTTGTACGGGCTTATTTTTTAATATTGATAAATATACCTCTCTTTTGGGGGTGTCTTTTAATATTTAAAAATATAGCCTTTATACACGGTTGTTTTCTCACTCTCAGAAATATACCCCTTTTATGGGTTATTTTACAGGGTTGTTTTCTTATATTCACAAATATACCCCTCTTACGGGGTTGATTTCTCATATTAAAAAATATATCCCTTTTATGGGGTTATTTTCTCATACTCACAAATATACCGCTCTTATGTGGTTGTTTTCTCATATTGAAAAATATACCCCTCTTACCGGATTATTTTTTCATATTCATAAATATAACCCGCTTGTGGGGTTGGTTTCTCATATTCACAAACATAGCCTTTTTACAAGATTGTTCTGTCATATTCATAACTATACCCCTTGTAGGGGATTGTTTTCTCATACTCAAAAATATACCCCTCTCACGTGTTTGATTTGTCATATTCACAAATATACTCCTTTTATGGGATTGTTGTCCTATATTCACAATCTCTTGCGGGGTTGTTGTCTCATATTAAAAAAAAGATCCTATTTACGCAATTCTTTTCTCATACTGAAAAACAAACACCTCTTACGGAGTTGTTTTCTCCTATTCAAAAAATTTACCCTTCTTATATTCACAAATGTACCCCTCTTTCATATTAAAAATATACCTTGTTTACACGATTGTTTTCTCCTACTTATAAATATATCCCTATTACCGGGTTGTTTTCTCATATTAATAAATATACGCCTCTTATGGGGTTGATTTCTCATATTCACAAATATACCACTTTTACAGCATTGTTTCCTCAAACTCACAGATATGCCGCAGTTACGGGGTTGTTTTGTTATTTTGGCAAATGTACTCCTCTTATGGGGTTGTTTTCTCATATTAAGAAATATACCCCTATTATGGGATTATTTTGTCATACTAAAAAATATACCCCTCTTACGGGGTTGATTTCTCATATTCACAAATATACCCCTTTTACGGTGTTTATTTTCTCAAACTCACAAATATACCCCTCTTACGGGGTTGTTTTCTTATATTGACAAATATACTTCAATTACGTGGTTGTTTTCTCATATTAAAAGATATATCCCTATAATGGAATAATTTTCTCATACTCAAAGATAAATCCCTTCTACAGGGTTGTTCTGTCATATTCACAAATATACCCTTCTCCTACTCACAAATATACCCTTCTACGGGGTTGTTCTCTCCTACTCACAAATATACCCCTCTTACGGGGTTATTTTCTTATATTAACAAATATTCTATATATGCGGGGTTGTTTTCTAATATTCACAAATATACCTCTGTTACGGGGTTGTTTTCTCATATTCACAAATATACCTCTCTTACGGGGTTGTTTTCTCATACTAAAAAATAAACACCTCTTAAGCGGTTGTTTTTTCATATTCACAAATATACCCTTCTTATATATATTTTTTTCTCCTACTCACAAATATACCTTTCTTACGGGGTTGTTCTCTCCTACTCACAAATATACCCCTCTTACGGGGTTATTTTCTTATATTGACAAATATTCTACATTTGCGGGGTTGTTTTCTAATATTCACAAATATACCTCTGTTACGTGGTTATTTTGTCATATTCATAAATATACCCCTCTTATGAGGTTGTTTTATAATATTGATAAATATACCTCTGTTACGGGGTTCTTTTCTAATATTAAATAATATACCCCTTTTACGTGGTTGTTTTCTCATGCTCACAAATATACCCCTTTTATGGGGTTGTTTTCTCATATTCATGAATATACGTCTCTTACGGGGTTGATTTCACATATTTACAAATATACTCTTTTTACGGCGTTTATTTCCTCAAACTAACATATATACCCCACTTACGAGGTTGTTTTATTATATTAACAAATATAAGCCTCTTACGTTATTTTTTCCTCATATTAAAAAATATAGCCCTTTTATGGTATTATTTTCTCACATTCACAAATATGCCCCTCTTCCGGGCTTGTTTTCTAATATTAACAAACATACCCCTCTTACGGGATTGTTCTTCATATAAAAAATATACCCCTTTACGCGGCTGTTTTCTTTTATATTCACAAATATAACCCTCTTACAAGGTTGTTCTCTTATATTCATAAATATACCCCTCTTACATGGTTGTTTTTCTTATATTCATAATTATACCCATCATACAGGGTTGATTTCTCATATTAAAAAATATATCCCTTTTATGGGGTTATCTTCTCATGCTCTCAAATATACCCCTCTTACGTACTTGTTTTCTCATATTAACAAATATACCCCTCTTATGGAGTTGAGAAAATATACCCCTATTACGGGGTTGTTTCTTTATATTCACAAACATACCCCTTTTACAGGGTTGTTCTGTCATACTCATATATATACCCCTCGTAGGGAATTATTTTCTCAAACTAATATATATACCCCTCTTACAGGGTCGATTTCTCATATTTACAAATACACCCCTTTTACGGGATTGCTGTCTCATACTCACAAATATACACCACTTACGGGGATATTTTCTTATATTGACAAATATACCCCTCTTACAGGGTTGTTTTCTCATATTCACAAATATACCCCTCTTAGGGGCTTATTTTCATATATTCACAAATATACCTATCCTAGGGGCTTGTTTTCTCATATTCACAAATATGCCCCTCTTACGGGCTTATTTTCTCTTATTAACAAATATATGCCTCTTATGGGGTTGATTTCTCATATTCACAAATATACCACTTTTACAGCATTGTTTCCTCAAACTCACAAATATGCCGCAGTTACGGGGTTGTTTTGTTATTTTGACAAATGTACCTGTCTTATGGGGTTGTTTTCTCATAATAAGAAATATAACCCTATTATGGGATTATTTTGTCACACTAAAAAATATACTCCTCTTACGGGGTTGATTTCTCATATTCACAAATATACCCCTTTTACGGTGTTTATTTTCTCAAACTCACAAATATACCCCTCTTACGAGTTGTTTTCTTATATTGCCAAATATACTTCAATTACATGGTTGTTTTCTCATATTAAAAGATATATCCCTATAATGGGATAATTTTCTCATACTCAAAGATAAACCCCTTCTACGGGGTTGTTCTGTCATATTTATAAATATACCCATCTTACGGGCTTGTTTTCTCATATTCACAAATATATTTCTCTTACGGGGTTATTTTCTCATAATAAAAAATAAACACCTCTTATGGTGTTGTTTTCTCATATTCACAAATATACCCTTCGTATATTTTTTTCTCATATTCACAAATATAACCCTCTAACGGGGTTGTTTCCTTATATAAAAAAATATATTCCATTTATGCGGTTGTTTCCTAGTACTCATAAATATACCCCACTTACGAGTTATTTATTTATATTGAAAAATACACTCCTCTTACGGGGTTGTTTCTCATATTAAAAACTTTACCCCTATTATGGAGGTTTTTTCTCATTCTAAAATATATACCCCTCTTACGGTGTTGATTTATGATATTCATAATACCACTTTTTTTACGGTGTTGTTGCCTCATATTCATAAACATACCCCAATTACGGGGTTGTTTTCTTATATTGACGAATATACCCCTCTTACGGGGTTGTTTTCTCATGCTAAAGAATATACCCCTTTTATAAGGTTCTTTTCTCATATTCACAAATATACCCCTCTTACGGGGTTGTTTTCTAATATTCACAGATATACCCCTTACAGGATTATATTGATAAATATACACCTCTTATGGGGTTGTTCTCTCATATTAAAAAATATACTCCTTTTATATAGGGTCATTTTCTCATACTTACAAATATACTCTTACAGGGTTATTTTCTAATGTTCATAAATTCACCTCTCTTACAGAGTTGTTCTATCATACTCAGAAATATATCCCTCTTACGGGGTTGTTTTCTAATATTCACAAATATAACCCTCTTACAGGGTTGTTTTCTCATATTCATAAATATACCACCCTTACGAGATTATTTTCTAATATTCACAAATAAACGATACTTACGGGGTTGTTTCCTTATATTGACAAGTATACCCCTCTTACGAAGTTATTTTTTAATATTTACAAATATACCCCTCTTACGAGGTTGTTTTCTCCTATTCACAAATACACCCCTCTTACGGGGTTGTTTTCTTATATTGAAAAATACTCCATTTTAACGGGGTTGTTTTCTAATATTCACAAATATATCTCCCTTACGGGATTATTTTGTCATATTCATAAATATACCCCTCTCACGGGGTTGTTATCTAATATTGATAAATATACCTCTGTTAGGGGGTTGTTTTCTAATGTTAAATAATATACCCTTATTATGCGGTTGTTTTCTCATGCTCACAAATATACACCTTTTACGAGGTTGTTTTCTCATATTCACGAATATACGCCTCTTATGGGGCTGATTTCTCATATTCACAAATATACCCTTTTCACGGCCTTTATTTCCTCAAACTAACAAATATACCCTACTTATGAGATTGTTTTATTATATTGACAAATATATGCCTCAAACGTGATTGTTTATTCACATTAAAAAATATACCCTTTTTATGGTATTATTTTCTCATATTCACAAATATACCCCTCTTACGGGGTTTTTTTTTAAATAAAAAAATATACCCCTTTTACGCGGTTCTTCTTTTAGACTCACAAATATACCCCTCTAGCATGGTTGTTTTTCTTATATTCACAGATACATACCTCTTACATGGTTGTTTTTCTTATATTCACAAATATACCCATCATACGGGGTTGAATTCTCATATTAAAAAATATATCTCTTTTTTGGGGTTATTTTCTCATGCTCTCAAATATACCTCTCTTACGTGGTTATTTTCTCATATTCACAAATGTACCCCTCTTACGGGGTTCTTTCTTCATATTAAAAAATATTACCTTGTTTACGTGATTGTTTTCTCATACTCACAAATATACCCCTCTTACCGGGTTGTTCTCTCAAATGAACAAATATACGCCTCATACCGGGTTGATTTCTCATATTCATAAATATACCACTTTTACAGCATTGTTTCCTCAAACTCACAAAAATGCCGCAGTTACGGGATTGTTTTCTTATTTTGGAAAATATACCCATCTTATGGGGTTATTTTTTCATATTAAGAAATATATCCCTATTATGGAATTATTTTGTCATACTAAAAAATATACCTCTTTTACCGTGTTTATTTCCTCAAACTCACCAATATACCCCTCTTACGGGGTTGTTTTCTTATATTGGCAAATATACTTCAATTACGAGGTTATTTTCTCATATTAAAAAAATATCCCTATAATGGGATTATTTTCTCATACTAAAAAATAAACCACTCCTACGGGGTTGTTCTGCCATATTTATAAATATACCCTTCTTACGGGCTTGTTTTCTCATATTCATAAATATACCTCCCTTACGGGGTTGTTTTCTCATACTAAAAAATAAACACCTCTTAAGGTGTTGTTTTTTCATATTCACAAATATACCCTTCTTATATGTTTTTTTTTCTCCTACTCACAAATATACCCTTCTTACGGGGTTGTTCTCTCCTACTCATAAATATACCCCTTTTACGGAGTTATTTTCTTATATTGACAAATATTCTACATTTGCAGGGTTATTTTTTAATATTCACAAATATACCTCTGTTACGGGGTTGTTTTCTCATATTCACAAATATACCTCTCTTACGGGCTTGTTTTCTCATATTCACAAATATACCCCTCTTACGGGCTTATTTTCTCATATTAACAAATATACGCCTCTTATGGGGTTGATTTCTCATTTTCACAAATATACCACTTTTACATCATTGTTTCCTCAAACTCACAAATATGCCGCAGTTATGGGGTTGTTTTGTTATTTTGACAAATGTACCCTTCTTATGGGGTTGTTTTCTCATATTAAGAAATATACCCCTTTTATGGGATTATTTTGTCATACTAAAAAATATACCCCTCTTACGGGACTGATTTCTCATATTCATAAATATACCCCTTTCACGGTGTTTATTTCCTCAAACTCACAAATATACCCCTCTTACGGGTTGTTTTCTTATATTGATAAATATATTTCAATTACATGGTTGTTTTCTCATATTAAAAGATATATCCCTATAATGGGATAATTTTCTCATACTCAAAGATAAACCCCTTCTACGGGGTTGTTCTGTCATATTCATAAATATACCCTTCTTACAGGCTTGTTTTCTCATATTAACAAATATACATCTCTTACGGGGTTATTTTCTCATATTCATAAGTATACCCTTCTTATATATTTTTTCTCATATTCACAAATATACTCCTCTAACCGGGTTGTTACCTCGTATAAAAAAATATATTCCACCTACGCAGTTGTTTCCTAATACTCAAAAATATATCCACTTACGAGGTTATTTACTTATGTTGAAAAATGCACTCCTCTTACAGGGTTGTTTTTTCATATTAAAAATTTATCCCTATTTTAGGGTTATTTTCTCATTCTATAAACTATACCCCTCTTATGAAGTTGATTTCTGATTTTCACATCCACTTTTTTACAGTGTTATTGTCTCATATTCATAAATATACCCAATTACAAGGTTATTTTCTTATATTTGACGAATATACCCCTCTTACGGAGTTGTTTTCTCCTGCTAAAAAATATATCCCTTTTATGGGGTTGTTTTCTCATACTCACAAATATAACCCTCTTACGGGGTTGTTTTCTAATAATCACAGATATACCCCTTACGGTATCGTTTTCTTATATTGATAAATATACAACTCTTACGGGGTTGTTCTATCATATTAAGAAATATACTCCTTTTATGTGATTATTTTCTCATACTTACAAATATACCCCTCTTACGAGGTTGTTTTCTCATATTCATAAATGGACCCCTCTTATGGGATTGTTCTATCATACTCACAAATATAACCCTCTTACGAGGTTGTTTTTTGATATTCACAAATATAACCCTCTAACGGGGTTATTTTCTCATATTCACAAATATACCACTCTTACGATATTATTTTTTAATATTAACAAATATACCCCTCTTATAAGGTTGTTTTCTCATATTAAAAAACACACCCCTTTTACGCGGTTGTTCTCTAATGCTCACAATTATACTTCTCTTTTGGGGTTGTTTTCTCATATTCACAAATATACGCCTATTACAGGGTTAATTTCTCATATTCATAAATATACCCCTTTTATGGTGGTTGTTTCCTCAAATTCACAAATATACTCCACTTAGGGGGTTGCTTTCTTATTTTGAAAAATATAACCCTCTTACAGGGTTATTTTCTCATATTAAAAATATGCCCCTTTTATGGAGTTATTTTCTCACACTCACAAATATACCTCTCGTACGTAATTATTTTCTCATATTCATAAATATACCCCTGCTACGGGGGATTATTTTTAAATATTAACAAATATACCCCTCTTACGGTATTGTTTTCTCATATTAAGAATATACCCTTTTACGCAGTTATTTTTTCATACTCAAATATAACCTTCTCACAGAGTTTTATTCTTATATTCACAAATATAGCACTCATATGGGGTTGATTTTCTCATATTAAAATATATATTCTTTTTATGGGATTTTCTCATACTCACAAATATACCCCTCTTTTACTGGGTTATTGTCTCATATTCACAAAGGTATCCCTCTTATGGGGTTATTTTTTTATGTTGACAAATACCCCACTTTTACGGGTTATTTTCTAATTTCACAGATATACCTCTCTTACGGGGTTATTTTGTCATATTCATGAATATACCCCTCTTACGGGGTTATTTTCTAATGTTGACAAACATACCTCTATTACGGGGTTGTTTTCTAACATTAAAAAATTTACCCCTTTTACACGGTTGTTTTTTCATGCTCACAAATATATCCCTCTTACTGGGTTGTTTTCTCTTATTCTCAAATATATGCCCCTTGCGTGGTTGATTTCTCATATTCACAAATATACCCCCTTTATGGCATTTATTTTCTCAAACTCATAAATATATCCCACTTATGGGGTTGTTTTCTTATATTGACAGATATATGCCCCTTACGTGATTGTTTTCTAAAATTAAAAGATATACCCTCTAACGATGTTGTTTTCTCATACTCACAAATATACCCCTCTTACATGGTTGTTTTCTCATATTCACAAATGTGTTCTTACAGGGTTTTTTTCTAATATTGATAAATATATCCCTCTTAAGGGGCTGTTTTCTCATATAAAAAAATACACCCCTTTTACACGGTTATTTTCTCATACTCACAAATATACCCCTCTTACAGGGTTATTTTCTTATATTTAAAAATAAACCACTCATACGGTGTTTATTTCTCATATTAAAAAATATATCCCTTTTTAGGAGATTGTTTTCTCAAATTCACAAATATACCTCTCTTACGTGGTTGTTTTCTCATATTGATAAATATACCCCTATTATAGGGTCGTTTTCTCATATTCACAAATATACCCTTCTTACGGGGTTATTTCTCATATTCACAAATATACTCTATTTATGCGGTTGTCCTGTCATACTCATAACTATACCCTTCGTATAGGATTATTTTTTAATACTAAAAAGTATACCCCTCTTATGGGGTTGATTTCTCATATTCACAAATATACCCCTTTTACGGGGTTGTTTCCTCATACTTACAAATATACCCCACTTACAATATTATTTTTTTATATTGACAAATATGCTCCTCGTATGTTGTTATTTTCTCATATTAAAAATAAACTCCTTTTACTATGTTGTTTCCTCATACTCATAAATATACCGTACTTACGGGGTTCATTTCTTATATTAAGAAATAAACACCTTTTATAGGGTTGTTTTCTCATACTCACAAATATACCACACTTACAGAGTCATTTTCTAATATTTACGAATATACCCCTCTTACGAGATTGTTTTCTAATATTAAGAATATATCCCTCTTAGGGGGTTATTTTCTCAAATTCAAAAATAAACCTCTCTTACGGGCTTGTTTTTTGATATTCACAAATATACCCCTCTTACTGTGTTGTTCTCTTATATTAGAAAATATACCCCATTTACATGGTTATTTTATCATACTCACAAATATACTCCTCTTATGGGTTTTTTTCTCATATTCACAAATATACGCCTTTTACGGGGTTGATTTCTCATATTCACACATGTACCACTTTTTACGGCGTTGTTTCCTCACTCACAAATATACCGCAGTTACAGGGTTGTTTTGTTATATTGGCAAATATACCCCTCTTATGTGGTTGTTTTTCATATTAAGAAATATACCCCTCTTATGGGATTTGTTTTCTCATATTAAGAAATATATCCCTATTATAGGATTATTTTGTCATACTAAAAAATATACCCTCTTATGGGATTGATTTCTCATAATAAATATACCCCTTTTACGACGTTTCTTTCCTCAAACTCACAAATCTACCTCACTTACGGGATATAATCCTCTTATGGGGATTGTTTGTTCATATTAAAAAATATATCCCTATAATGGGATTATATTCTCATATTAAAAAGTAAACCCCTCTTAGGGGGTTGTCTTATGATATTCATAAATATGCCATTCTTCCGGGCTTGCTTTCTCATATTCACAAATACACCTATCTTACGGGGTTGTTGTCTCATATTAAAAAATAAATACCTCTTAAGGTGTTGTTTTCTCATATTCATAAGTATACCCTTCTACAGGGTCTTTTTCTCATATTCACAAATATACCCCTCTAACAGGCTTGTTCTCTCATTTTAAAAAATATACTCCATTAATGGTATTGTTTCCTAATACTCACAAATATACCCCTTTGAACGGGTTTTCTCATATTAAAAAATATATCCATATTTTGGGGTTATTTTCTCATACTAAAAAATATACCCCTCTTACGGGGTTGATTTATGATATTCACAAATATATCACTTTTACGGGGTTGTTGCCTCATACTAAAAAATATAACCTATTTACGAGGTTGTTTTCTTATATTAAATAACATATCCCTTTTATGGAGTTGTTTTCTCATACTCACAAATATATCCCTCTTACGCTGTTGTTATCTAATATTCACAAATATACCCCACTTATGGGATCATTTTCTTCTATTAATAAATATACCACTCTTACGGGGTTGTTCTCTCATTTTAAAAAATATACTCCTTTTATAGGATTGCTTTCTCATACTTACAAATATACCCCTCTTATGGGGTTGTTTTCTCATATTCATAAATGTATCCCTCTTACGGGATTGTTTTCTCATATTAAAAAATATATCCATATAAAGTATTCATAAAATTACTACTTTTACGAGGTTGTTTTCTCAAATTCACAAATATACTTCTTTTACAGTGTTGTTTTCTCATACTCATAAATATACCCCACTTACGGGGTTGTTCCTTTATATTGACATAAATACCCCTCTTACGGGGTTGTTTTCTTATATTAAAAAATACACCATTTATGGGGTTATTTTTCCATACTAATAAATATACCCCTCTTCCGAGGGTTGTTTTCTCATTTTCATAAATATACCCCTCTTTTACATGGTTGTTTTCTTATAATGATAAATAAATTCTTTTACGGGGTTGTTTTGTCGTACTCATAACTATACCACTCGTATGAGGTTATTTTATCGTATACATTAATATACCTCTCATACGGGGTTGATTTTTCAAATTCACAAATATACCCCTTACGACATTGTTTTCTCAAAATCACAAATATACCCCTCTTATGGGATTGTATTCTAATATTGACAAATATACCTCTCTCACGGAGTTGTTTTCTCATATTAAGAGATATACCCCTTTTACGGAGTTATTCTCTTACTCACAAATATGCCACTCTTATAGGGTTGTTTTCTAATATTCACAAATATACCTCACTTATGGGGCTGACTTCTCATATTCATAAATATACCCCTTTTACAGTGTTGTTTACTAATAGTCACAAATATACCTTAATTACGGGGTTATTTTTCGATATTAACAAATACACCCTTATTATGGGGTTATTTTCTCATACTCATAAATATATCCCTCTAACGGGATTGTTTTCTCATATTCACAAATATACCCCTATTATGGGCTGTTTTCTCATACTCACAAATATTCCCTTTTTACATGGTTGTTTTCTCATAATCACAAATATACCCCTCTTACGGGGTTGTTTTCTCATATTTACAAATATTCCCCTCTTACGAGGTTGTTTTCTCATATTCACAAATATACCCCTCTTACGAGATTTTCTTTGACAAATACATTCCTTTTACGGGGTTGTTCAATCATACTCACAAATATACCCCTCTTACAGGGTTATTTTCTAATATTAAAAGATATACCCCTCTTACGGGGTTGACTTGTCAGATATATAAATATACACCTTTTACGGCGTTGTTTCCTAATACTCACAAATATACCCCAATTACGAGGTTATTTTCTGATATCGATACATATACCCCTCTAATGGGGTTGTTATCTCATATTAAAATATATACTCCTATTATAGGGTTATTTTCTCATACTTACAAATATACCCCTTCTATGGAAATATTTTCTCATAATCACAAATATAGCCCACTTATAGGGTTGTTTTCTCATATTCATAAATATACCCCTCTTATGGGGTTGTCTCTCATATCTACAAATGTACCCCTTTTACGGGATTGTTCTATCATTCTCACAAATATACGCCTCTTACGTGGTTGTTTTCTAATATTCATAGATATACCACTATTACGGGGTTGACTTCTCATATTGATAAATATACCCCTATTATAGGGTTGTTTTATAATATTAATAAATATTACCCCGACTTATGGGATTGTTTTCTAATAATCACAAATATACCCCACTTATGGGGTAGTTTTCTTATATTTACAAATATACCCCTCTTACGTTGTTGTTTTGTCATTTTAAGAAATTTACCACTATTATGGGGTTATTTTCTCAAACCAAAAAATATACACCTCTTACAAGATTGATTTCTCATATTCCCAAATATAACCCATTTATAGGGTTGTTACTTGATACTTACACATATAGCCCACTTACGGGGTTATTTTCTTATATTGACAAAATATACCCCTTTTACAGGGTTGTTTTCTCATATTAAAAAATGTACCACTTTTGTCGAGATATTTTCTCATAGTAAAAATATACCCCTTTTACAGGGTTGTTTTCTCATATTAAAAAATGTACCACTTTTGTCGAGATATTTTCTCATAGTAAAAAATAAACTCCTCTTACGGGGTTGTTTTCTCATATTTATAAATATACCCTTCTTAGAATGTTGTTTTTTCATATTCACAAATATACCCCATTTACGCGATTGTTTTCTCACACCCACAAATATATGTTTTCTCATATTCACAAATATATGCCTCTTACGAGGTTGATTTCTTATATTCATAAATTTACCCCGTTTACGGTGTTGTTTCCTCAAACTTACAATTATACTACACTTACAGGGTTGTTATGTTATATTAGCAAATATACTCCTCTTACAGGGTTGTTTTCTCATATTAAGAAATATACCTCTGTTATGAGGTTATTTTCTCATACTAAAAAATATACTATTCTTACGGGGTTGATTTCTCATATTCATAAATATACCCCTTTTACGGGGTTGTTGCCTCATACTCACAAATGTACCCCACATACAGGGCTATTTTTTTATATTGACAAATATACCCCTCTTACGAGGTTATTTTCTCATATTAAAAAATATGCCTTTTCATGGGGTTATTTTCTCATACTCACAAATATACTCCTCTTACGAGTTTGTTTTCTTATATTGACAAATATACCCCTCTTACAGGGTTGTTTTCTCATATTCATAAATGTACCCTTCGATGAGGTTGTTTTCTCATATTCACAGATATGCATATCTTACGAGGTTGTTTTCTCACAATAAAAATATATCCCTATTAATGGGGTTATTTTCTCATACTCAAGAATATACCCCTCTTACAGGGTTGATTTCTGATATTAAAAAATATACCCCTTTTATGAGGTTGTTGTCTCATACTTATAAATATACCACACTTAAGGGGTTGTTTTCTTATATTGACAAATATACCCTTCTTACGGGGTTGTCTTCTCATATTGAAAAATAAACCCTTTTTATAGGGTTGTTTTCTCATACTCACAAATACACCACTTTTACGGGGTTATTTTCTAATATTCACAAACATACCATTCGTACGAGGTAATTTTCTTATATTGACAAATATACCCCTCTTCCGGGGTTGTTTTCTCATAGTAAAAATTATGCCCCTTTTATGGGTTTGTTTTCTCACACTCAGAAATATACCCCTCTTACGGGGTTGTTTTCTAATATTCATAAATATACCTCTATTACGAGGTTGTTTTCTCCTATTCACAAATACACCCCTCTTACGGGGTTGTTTTCTTATATTGACAAATACTCCACTTTTACAGGGTTGTTTTCTAATTTTCACAAATATAACTCTCTTACAAGGTTGTTTTGTCATATTCACAAATATACCCCTCTTACGGGGTTGTTTTCTGATCTTAACAAATATACCTCTGTTACGGGGTTATTTTTTAATATTAAATAATATACCCCTTTTACGTGGTTGTTTTCTCATGCTCAGAAATATACCCTTTTTACGGTGTTAATTTCCTCAAACTAACAAATATACCCCACCTACGAGGTTGTTTTATTATATTGACAAATAAATGCCTCTTACTTCATTGTTTTCTAATATTAAAAAATATACCCCTTCATGGTATTATTTTCTCATATTCAAAAATATACCCCTCTTACGAGCTTGTTTTCTAATATTGACAAACATGCCCCTCTTACAAGGTTGTTTTTCATATAAAAAAATATACCCCTTTTACGCGGTTTTTTTTTATACTCATAAATATACCCCTCTTACAGGATTGTTTTCTTATATTCACAAATATAACCCTCTTACATGGTTGTTTTTCTTATATTCATAAATATACCCCTCACATAGGGTTGATTCTCATATTAAAAATTATATCCCTTTTATGTTGTTATTTTCTCATGCTTTCAAATATACCCCTGTTACGTGGTTGTTTTCTCATATTGACAAATATATCCCTCTTACGGGGTTTTCTTTCTCATATTCACAAATATACCCCTCTTACGAGGTTGTTTTTTCATATTCACAAACATACTTATTTTATAGGGTTGTTCTATCATACTCATATATATACCCCTCGTAGGGGATTGTTCTCTCATACTAAAAAATATAACCCTCTTACGGGGTCAATTTTCACATTAACAAATATACTCCTTTTACGGGGTTGTTGTCTCATACTTATAAATATACTCCACTTACGGGGTTATTTTTTTATATTGACAAATATACCCCTCTTACATGCTTGTTTCCTCATATTCACAAATATACCCCTCTTAGGGGCTTGTTTTCTCATATTCACAAATATACCCCTCTTACGGGCTTATTGTCTCATTTTCACAAATATATCCATCTTACGGGCTTGTTTTCTCATATTAAAAAATATAACCCAAAATATACGGAGTCGTTTTCTCATATTAAAAAATATATCCCTATAATGGGGTTATTTTCTCATACTCAAAAATAAACCCCTCTTACGAGGTTGTTTTCTCATATTCACAAATATACCCATCTTATAGGCGTGTTTTCTCATATTCACAAATATACCCCTCTTACTGGGTTGTTTTCTCATATTCACAAATATACCCCTCTTATTGGGTTGTGTTCTTATATTGACAAATACCCCACTTTTATGGGATTGTTTTATGATATTCAGAAATATCATACTAAAAGATATAACCCTCTCACGAGGTCAATTTTCACATTCACAAATATACTCCTTTTACGAGGTTGTTGTCTCACACTCATAAATATGCCCCACTTACGGGGTTTTTTCTTATATTGACAAATATACCCCTCTTACGGGTTTATTTTCTCATTTTCACAAATATATCCATCTTACGGGCTTGTTTTCTCATATTCAAAAATATACCCCAAAATATACGGAGTTGTTTTCTCATATTAAAAAATATATCACTATAATGGGGTTATTTTCTCATACTAAAAAATAAACCCCTCTTACGGGGTTGTGTTCTCATGTTCACAAATATACCCATCTTATAGGCGTGTTTTCTCATATTCACAAATATACCCCTCTTACGGGGTTGTTTTCTCATATTAAAAAATATACCCTTTTATGAGGTTGTTTTCTTATACTCACCAATATACCCCTCTCACGATGTTGTTTTTAATATTTACAAATATACCCCTCATACTGGGTTGTTTCCTCATATTCATAAATATACCCCTCTTATTGGGTTGTTTTCTTATATTGACAAATACCCCACTTTTACGGGATAGGTTTCTGATATTCACAAATATACCACTCTTACGAGGTTGTTTTGTCATATTCACCAATATTTCCTCATACGGGCTTATTTTCTAATATTGACAAATATACCTCTCTTGTGGGGGTGTTTTTTAAATTAAAAAATATAGCCCTTATACACGGTTGTTTTCTCACTCTCACAAATATACCCCTCTTGTAGGGTTATTTTTAATATTCACAAATATACCTCTCTTACAGGGTTATTTTCTTATATTCCAAATTTACCCCTCTTACGGGGTTGATTTCACATATTAAAAAATATATTCATTTTATGGGGTTATTTTCTCATACGCATAATATACCACTCTTATGTGGTTGTTTTCTCATATTGACAAATATATACCTCTTACGTGATTGTTTTCTCATATTCACAAATATACCCCTCTTACGGGGTTGTTTTCTCATATTCATAAATATAGCACTCTTACAGGGTTGTTTTGTCATACTCATAACTATACCCCTCGTAGGGAATTATTTTCTCATATTCAAAAATATACCCCTCTCACGTGGTTGATTTCTCATATTCGCAAATATACCCTTTTTACGGGGTTGTTGTCTCATATTCACAACCTTTAGCGAGGTTGTGGTCTTATATTAAAAAATATATCCTATTTGCGCGATTGTTTTCTCATAGTAAAAAATAAACCCCTTTTACGGGGTTGTTTTCTCATATTCACAGATTTTCCCTTCTTACGGGGTTGTTTTCTCATATTCACAAATGTACCCCTCCTACGGGGTTCTTTCTTCATATTAAAAAAATATACCCTGTTTACGCGATTGTTTTCTCATACTCACAAATATACCCCTCTTGCCGGGTCATTTTCTCATATTAACAAATATACGCCTCTTATGGGGTTGATTTCTCATATTCACAAATATACCACTTTAACAGCATTGTTTCCTCAAACTCACAAACATGCCGCAGTTATGGGGTTGTTTTGTTATTTTGACAAATGTACCCGTCTTATGAGGTTGTTTTCTCATATTAAGAAATATACCCCTATTATGGGATTATTTTGTCATACTAAAAAATATACCCCTCTTACGGGGCTGATTTCTCATATTCACAAAAATACCGCTTTTTACGGTGTTTATTTCCTCAAACTCACAAATATACCCCTCTTACGGGTTGTTTTCTTATATTGACAAATATAGTTCAATTACATGGTTGTTTTCTCATATTAAAAGATATATCCCTATAATGGGATAATTTTCTCATACTCAAAGATAAACCCCTTCAACGGGGCTGTTCTGTCAAATTCATAAATATACCCTTCTTACAGGCTTGTTTTCTCATATTCACAAATATACCTCTGTTACGGGGTTATTTTCTCATAATAAAAAATACACGCCTCCTAAAGGGTTGTTTTCTCATATTCATAAGTATACCCTTCTTATATTTTTTTCTCATATTCACAAATATACCCCTCTAACCGGGTTGTTACCTTATATAAAAGAAATACTCCATTTATGCGGTTGTTTCCTAATACTAAAGAATATACCCCACTTACGAGGTTATTTACTTCTGTTGAAAAATGCACTCCTCTTACAGGGTTGTTTTTTCATATTAAAAATTTTATCCCTATTTTGGGGTTATTTTCTCATTCTATAAACTATACCCCTCTTACGAAGTTGCTTTCTGATTTTCACATCCACTTTTTACAGTGTTGTTGTCTCATATTCACAAATATACCCCAATTGCGGGGTTATTTTCTTATATTGACGAATATATCCCTCTTACGGAGTTGTTTTCTCATGCTAAAAAATATATCACTTTTATGGGGTTGTTTTCTCATACTCACAAATATACCCCTCTTACGGGGTTGTTTTCCAATAATCACATATATACCCCTTACGATATTGTTTTCTTATATTGATAAATATACAACTCTTACGGGGTTGTTCTATCATATTAAGAAATATACTCCTTTTATGGGATTATTTTCTCATACTTACAAATATACCCCTCTTACGAGGTTGTTTTCTCATACTCATAAATGCACCCCTCTTACGGGATTGTTCTATCATACTCACAAATATAACCCTCTTACGAGGTTATTTTTTTATATTCACAAATATAAACCTCTAACGGGGTTGTTTTCTCATATTCACAAATATACCACTCTTACGATATTATTTTTTAATATTCACAAATATACCCCTCTTATGGGATTGTTTTCTCATATTAAAAAACATACCCCTTTTACACGGTTGTTCTCTAATGCTCACAATTGTACCTCTCTTTTGGGGTTGTTTTCTCATATTCACAAATATACGCCTATTACGGTGTTATTTTCTCATATTAAGAAATATACTCCTATTATGGGATTATTTTGTCATACTGAAAAATATACCCCTCTTACGAGGTTGATTTCTCATATTCACAAATATACCCCTTTTACGGTGTTTATTTCCTCAAGCTCACAAATATACCCCTCTTACGGGGTTGTTTTCTTATATTGGCAAATATACTTCAATTACAGGGTTGTTTCTCATATTAAAAGGATATATCCCTATAATGGGATTATTTTCTCATACTAAAAAATAAACCCCTCCTACGGGGTTGTTCTGTCGTATTTATAGATATACCCTTTTTACGGTCTTGTTTTCTCATATTCACAAATATACCTCTCTTGCAGGATTATTTTCTCATACTAAGAAATAAACACCTATTAAAGGGTTGTTTTCTCATCTCCACAAATATACCCTTCATATATGTTTTTTTCTCATTTTCATAAATATACCCCTCTAACGGGATTGTTCTATCATACTCACAAATATACTCCTCTTATGAGGTTGTTTTCTAATATTTGTCACCACTCTTACCGGTTTATTTTCTCATATTTAAAAATAAACCCCTGTGATAGGGTTGTTTTCTCTTATTCACAAATATATCCCTTTTATGGGGTTGTTTTCTAATATTAAAAAATATACTAATTTTACGCGGTTGTTTTCTCAAACTCAAAAATCCCTCTTACGTGGTTGTTTCCCATATTCACAAATATATGCCGCTTTTACGTCGTGGTTTCCTCATACTCATAAATATACCACACTTACGAGGTTGTTATCTTATATTAACATATATACCCCTATTACGGGGTTATTTTCTCATATTAAAAAATATACCCCTCTTATGGGGTTATTTTCTCACTTATAAATACACCACTATTACGGGATTGTTTTCTCATATTCATAAATAAACCCCTCTTACAGGGTTTCTTTCTCGTATTCGCATATATACCCCTCTTACAAATTATTTTCTTATATTGATAAAAATACCTCTTTAATGAGGTTGTTCTATAACACTTATAAATATACCTCTCTTATGGGGTTGTTTTCTAATATTAACAAATATACCCGTCTTACAAGGTTATTTTCTCATATTAAGAAATAGACCCCTGTTACGGAGTCGTTTTCTCATATTCACAAATATATCCTTCTTATAGGGTTATTTTCTTATATTGACAAATATACCCCTCTTACGAGGTTGTTTTTTTATATTAAAAAATATTCCCCTATTATGGGGCTATTTTCTTATATTCATAAATATACCCCTTTTACAGAGTTGTTTTCTTATATTCACAAATATACCCATCTTATAGGATTGTTTTCGCATATGCACAAATATACCCATCTAACGGGGTTGATTTCTCATATTCACAAATATATCCCTTTTACAGAGTTGTCTACTCAAACTCACAAATATAGCCCACTTACGGGGTTGTTTTTTTATATTGACAAATACACCCCTTTTATGAGGATGTTCTATCATACTTACAAATATACTTGTCTTACACGATTGTTGATATGGATGGGCCAAGGCTTAACGATGTTAATTTGGATGGGCTTGATGACGAGGGCAATAAGAAAGAATAAAGGAAGGATCCATTAAGTTTAGCACAAGGTCCAATTACAATGTCAAGGGCCAAGAAGCTTCAAGAGTCCTTAAATGGCTATATGCAAGAGTGGGCTAACAATAGAAGTTCAATAGAATTTGGCCCAAATGAAATTCATAAAGAATGCGCTTTGTTTAATGTTCTTAAAGTCCAAGTTTATGAAGGCTAAATGGGCTTTGTTTAATGTCCTTCAAATCCAAGTTTACGAAGGCTTTGTTTAGCTCTTAGTATCCTATTTGGTTAGATGTTAGAGTTTCCTAAACTTGTAAGAAAAACCCATATTAGATCAGATTAGTTAAGTAAGAGTTCTATTCTTACTAGGACTTTGGATATGTCTTTAATACATGTCAAATTCGTATGCCTTTGGTAGATGATTAATTAAAGGTTTTACTTTCTTTCAAGCTAAAATTGTTTATAGCTTGTGTTCTTGTTTGAATGCAAAACTTACTTATCAAGGACTTGATCTATCCTTGTGGCGTACTTAGGATTGGTGTTTAAGGGACTTAGTTTTCCTTAGGCTCTAATTCTTGATCACCTTACAATCTGATTAGACGATCCTAAGGTTTGATTTCAAGTTGTTCTTTGAGTTTTCAAGTTAGTGATTCACGCGTTCATAAGGATTAAAGTTCCTGGGTTCTATTCTTGGAGGTTCTCTAACATTTGGTATCAGAGCTCTTGGCTCTTGAATCAGGTTACTTATCCTTCTTTAATGTTATTTCACTGTGTTCTTTAAGTTTCCAAGTGATTTGATTCTTTTCTTGATAATAATCTTGACTGTTCTTATTTAGCTTGTTCTAAGATTCAAATAAAAAAAATAAAAAAAAATAAAAATAGAAAAAGAAAAGAAAAGAAAGAAAGAAAAAAGGCAAAAAGAAAGAAAAAAAATCAAATCTTGGCCGAATTCAATCTCCAAGTGTGATTCTTGAAGAATCTTGATTTTTTATAAGGTTATTGACTTTTTCTTGAATCCAGTTGGTGTTTTAATGAAACCCTATTGCTAATTTCATATTTTATGATGATATTAGGATTGTTATGAGTCATAACATTGCTGGAATTTATAGGTTCCTAATCTTTAAAGGATTCTTAAGCTAGATACACAATATCTTGAAAGAAATCCTTATTTACAAGGGAATGGGTGGCTGACTTATAGGAAACTACCTAATACTCTTTCCTATTGTTGTTGATACTTATACACATGTTTCTAGGGTCTCTTCCTTCATTATTTTCATGCTTTTCCTTTGCAAATGTTGTTTTCGTTTTCTCTTCAAGATTGGGCAGATTTGGCATTCTTGCTGATCAAAGAGGTAACTTTAAATCTTGAACCAATTTCCTTGAATTTTTACATCTTAGATTGTTCCTCTTTCATGTTCTTTGAATCTTTTTGAGTTTTCTAACATTCTTGAACACTATACTCTTGTTCTTATTGTTGTTTCGTTTGGAATTCAAGATTCTTGACCAAAAATACTTTCTTGATTCTTGAACGATTTTCCTTAAATCTATGCATCTTAGATTAATTCTTTCACATGTCTATTAAATCTTTTTGAGTTTTCTATTATCCTTGACTCCTATTTTTCTTGATTTCATTACTGTTTTGCTTGAAATTCTTAATTCTTAACCACTTGCTTCAACTAGTCTTTTAAAGCTTGATTCTTTATGTGTTGATTGTATAGTTTGAACTTTATGTGCGAATTCTTGATTCACATAAGAACACTTGAGACCAAGCCGAGTGGTGTGAGTTTCAATCTTGAGTGTTAACATTATTGTGTGTAAACACGAGAGCAAACCCCTATTTTTGGAGAGTAAACATGTAAAGGTGCGATTGGTGAGGTCCTAATATTTTTAATTCTTATTATTTGCATACTAACTTTTTATTACAGCAATGTCAAATACCTCTAGTGGAGGTGGGAGAGAAGAGAATGTGCCTCAAGTTAATCATGGGATATCCGCAGCACAAATGCATGAAAATGAAAGAGTACAACAGAGTATAATGAACATCAATGAAGCTCTGGAGAGGATGCGATTAGATATGGCAAACAACCGAAGAGCCATATTGGAGTAAATCAATGCTAATACTCTTGTAGAAAATAATAGGCAGAGCTTGGTAGGAAGATTTAGAACTAGGCTATGATGATGATGATAATGCCACAATTGTGGGTGTTGGCTGTGGCATGGGTAGAGAAGCTAGGGGAGGCCGAAACAATGTAATGGGTAGAAGGAATCATGGAGGTGAGTGTGGTGGTTACTATGGGTATAATGATGATGTGGATGAAAATTTGGATTGCATCAAAATTAGGATTTCTACCTTTTTAGGAAAATCAGATCTAGAGGCATATTTGGAGTGGGAAAAGCGAGTAGACCTTATCTTTGATTGTCATAACTTTTCAAAGGAAAAGAAGGTAAAGTTAGTGGTTACTCAATTTTCTGAGTATGCAATAGTGTGGTGGGATCAATTGGTGGTGCATAGGAGAAGAAACATGGAAGAGCCTATTGATACTTGGCATGCTCTTAAAACCATCATGAAAAGACATTTTGTACCTAGATATTATCATAAGGAGTTACATCAAAGACTCCAATATTTGAAGCAAGGCACTAAAGATGTAGAGGATTATTATAAGAAAATGGAGATGCTCATGACAAGGACTGATTTGGATGAAGATAGGGAAGCTACCATGGCATGTTTTATTAGTGGGCTTAATAAGGAGAATGTAGATAAGGTCAAATTGCAATATTATATAGAACTTGAGGAGTTAATTCATCTTGCAATTAAGGTTGAAAAGCAATTAAAACCAAGGGGAGCAATAAGGTTTGAACAGAAAGGCACTTCAAGCAATAGGCCTAATTGGTCTAATCAATGGAAAGGAAATAGAAAAGGAGATGATAAGGCTATTTTTGATAGGAATAAGAGTAAGAATGTTTCAGGCAACAAGGAGACCAGCACAGCTGAAGCTAACAAAGGGAAAAATAGGGACAATAAATGGTTCAAGTGTTTGGGGCATGGGCACATTGCTTCACAATGTCCTAATAAGAGGACAATGGTTGCTAGGGAGCATTGTGAGATAGAAATAGCAAGTGAATAGAGTAGTGAAGATAAAATGCCACCACTATAGGAAGTGATCTTTTAGTTACTAGGTGCACACTTAAAGCATAAATGAAGGAGGAAGATAATATGGAGCAACAAAGGGATAACATATTCTATACTAGCTGCCATGTGCAAGGTAAGACATACAATGTCATTATTGATAGTGGTGGTTGTACAAACATTGCTAGCACTATAATGGTAGAGAAATTAGGGTTAAATCTCATTCCACATCTAAAACCTTATAAGTTATTATGGTTAAACAATTATGGTGAAATAAAAGTGAATAAGCAAGTTATTATGACTTGCACTATTGGGAGGTATTCAGATGAAGTGCTATGTGATGTAATGCCAATGCATGCTAGCCATATCTTGCTTGGTAGGCCATGGCAATTTGATAGAAGGGCTGTCCATGATGGATTCCTTAATAGGTACTCTTTTGTAAAAGATAGGAGAAAAGTCACACTTACTCCTCTTTCTCCAAAAGAAGTGTATAATCACCAATGTAAATTGGAGAGGAAAAGGAGTGAGGCTGAAAGTAGCAAAATTAAGGGAGAAAAATTAAGGAGTGTTAAAGATATAAAAGACTGAGGTTCGGCCTAGAGAGAAAAATAAGAGAAATGGGAGCTTTTTGGCTAGGGAAAGTGAGGTAAGACATGCATTTCACTCAAGTAAATTGTTGTTTATAGTTACTTATAAAGATGTTTACTTGAACATTACTGAACTTGGTCTTTCCTTACCAAGTGCATTTACTAACCTTTTGCAAGAATTTGTTGATGTCTTTGCCGAGGAGATGCCAAGTGATTTACCACCATAAAGATGCATTGAGAATCAAATAGACTTCACTCCAGGGGCTGCCATACCAAGTAGACCACCCTATAGAAGTAATCCAGAGGAGACAAAGGAGCTTTAAAGGCAAGTAGATGCATTGATGTCTAAAGGGTATGTACGAGAGAGCTTAAGTCCTTGTGCTGTTCCGATCATTTTGGTTCTAAAGAAGGATGGCACTTGGAGAGTGTGTATGGACTGCCATGCAAATAATAAAATAACAGTAAAGTATCGTCATCCTATCCCTAGGTTAGATGATATGCTTGATGAGTTGGATGGTGTATGTTACTTTACTAAGATTGATTTGCGTTCAGGATATTATCAAATTCGCTTGAAAGTTGGGGATGAGTGGAAAATAAAATTTAAGACTAAGTATGGTCTTTATAAGTGCCTTGTAATGCCATTTGGGCTTACTAATCCACCTAGCACTTTCATGAGGTTGATGAGCCACGTATTGCGTGAATTTCTTGGTAAATTTGTGGTTGTATATTTTCATGATATTCTAATCTATTCCAAGTCTTTTGATGATCATGTTTTGCATGTGCGTAGGGTCTTAGATGTTCTTAGGAAAGAAAAATTGTTTGGTAATCTAAAGAAGTGTAGTTTTTGCATGGATAAAGTCATATTTTTAGGTTTTGTTGTTAGTTCTAAAGGTCTAGATATTTATGAGAAAACGGTGAAAGCAATTAAGGAATGGCCGACACCTGCCAACATAAGCCAAGTTAGGAGTTTTCATGGTCTTGCTAGTTTTTATAAAAGGTTCATTAGGGACTTTAGTAGCATTACCGCACCTTTGAATGAGATTGTTAAGAATAATATTGGGTTTAATTGGGGTGATGCACAAGAAAATGCTTTTTATTTACTTAAAGATAGATTGTGTAATGCTCCTTTGCTGATTTTATCTAACTTTGACAAAACCTTTGAGAATGAATGTGATGTTAGTAGTATTGGTGTTGGGGCTATTTTGATGCAAGAGCAAAGGCCAATTTGCTATTTTAGTGAAAAGCTAAATGGGGCAGCACTTCGGTACCCAACATATGACAAAGAACTCTATGCTTTGGTTCGTGCTTTGCAAACATGGCAACACTACCTTTGGCCTAAGGAACTTTTCATACATATAGATCATGAGAGTTTGAAGCATCTCCTGGGACAAGACAAGTTGAACCGAAGACAAGCAAAGTGGATGGAGTTCATTGAGATATTGCCATATATGATCAAGTAGAAGAAGTTTAAGGAGAATGTGGTTGCTGATGCATTATCCCAAAGGTATGCTTTACTTAATACTCTTAATTCTAAGTTGTTAGGTTTTAAGTTTATTAAGGAGTTATATTTGAATGATAGTGATTTTGGTAATGTGTTTAATACTTGTGCTAATAGGGCTACCTTTAATGATTTCTATGTGTTTGATGGATATCCTTACAAAAAGAATCGCTTATACATTCCTAATTGTTCTTTACGTAAGATAGTTGTCAATGAGGCACATGGGGGCAGTTTAATGGGTCATTTTGGGGTGCATAAGACTTATGACATACTGATTGAACATTTCTTTTGCCCTTGCATGAAACGTGATGTGAATAAAGTGTGTGACCGATGCATTGTGTGTTTAAAGGCTAAGTCTAAATTGCAACCCACGGGTTATATACTTCTTTGTCTATTCTTGATGTTCCTTGGACAGATTTATCTATGAATTTTGTACTTGCATTGCCTAGCACTAGTAATGGTCGAGATAGTATATTTGTTGTTGTGGATCATTTTAGTAAGATGACTCACTTTAATACCATGCCATAAAATCGATGATGCTACTTATATTGTTGAATTGTTTCTCAGGGAAGTTGTGCAATTTCATGGAGTTCCAAGAACCATTGTAAGTGATAGGGATCTTAAATTCTTAAGTCATTTTTGGCTTGTGTTATGGGGTAAGTTAGGCACTAAATTATTATTTTCTACTACTTGTCATCCACAAACAGATGGACAAACCGAAGTTCTTAATAGAACTTTAGTTCAATTGCTTCGTTCTTTAATTTCTAGGAATCTTAAGTCTTGGGAGGATCTTTTGCCATATGTAGAGTTTGCATATAATAGGGCTGTTCATAGCACTACACATTATTCTCCATTTGAAATCGTTTATGGTTTTAACCCATTAACTCCTATTGATTTAATTCCTTTGCCTCTTAATAAGCTTGTTAGTGTTGATGGTTCTTCTAAGGCATATTTATTTAAAAGACTACATGAACAAGTTAAAGAGAGGATTGAGAAGCAAAATACTAGAGTAGCTAAAAGGGTTAACAAAGGAATAAAGCCAATGGTGTTCCGACCTAGTGATTGGGTTTGGGTGCATTTTCGCAAGGAAAGGTTCTCAAATCAAAAAAGTCAAAGCTAAGTCCAAGGGGTGATGGACCATTTTAAGTACTTGAGAGGATCAACGACAATGCTTACAAAATTGATTTACAAGGTAAATATAATATGAGTGGCACATTTAATATTGCTGATTTGAGTCCTTTTGATGTAGGTGATGAGCTTGATTCGAGGACGATTCATCCTAAAGAAGGAGGGAATGATACGGATGGGCCAAGGCTTAAAGATGTTAATTTGGATGGGCTTGATGACGAGGGCAACAAGAAAGAATCAAGGAAGGATCCATTAAGTTTGCCATAAGGTCCGAATACAAGGTTAAGGGCCAAGAAGCTTCAAGAGTCCTTAAATAGCTATATGCAAGAGTGGCTAACAATGGAAGTCCAATAGAATTTGGCCAAAATGAAATTCATAAAGAATGGGCTTTGTTTAATGTTCTTAAAGTCCAAGTTTATGAAGGCTAAATGGGCTTTGTTTAATGTTCTTCAAATCCAAGTTTACGAAGGCTTTGTTTAGCTCTTAGTATCTTATTTAGTTAGAGTGTCCTAAGCTTGTAAGGAAACTCATGTTAGATCAATTAGTTAAGTAAGAGTTCTATTATTACTAGGACTTTGGATATGTATTTAAAACATATCAAATTCGTATGCCTTTGGCAGATGATGATTAATTAAAGTTTTTAATTTCTTTCAAGCCAAAATTACTTGTATTTTGTGTTCTTATTTGAATGCAAAACTTACTTATAAAGGAGTTGATCTATCCTTGTGGCATACTTAGGATTGGGGTTTAAGGGACTTAGTTTTCCATAGGTTCTAATTCTTGATCACCTTACAATATGATTACATGATCCTAGGGTTTGATTTCAAGTTGTTCTTGAGTTTTCAAGTTAGTGATTTACATGCTCATAAGGATTAGAGTTCGTGGGTTCTATTCTTGGAGGTTCTTTAACGTTTGGTATTAAAGCTTCTTGAAGCTTCTTGGCCCTTGACCTTGTAATCGTACCTTGTGGCAAACTTAATGGATCCTTCCTTGATTCTTTCTTGTTGCCCTCATCATCAATCCTATCCAAATTAACATCTTTAAGCCTTCCATCCATATCAGTTGTTTCCAAATATTCACCAAAATACCCCTCTTACGGGGTTCATTTCTCATATTGACAAATATATCCCTCTTGCGTGGTTGTTCTCTTATATTGAGTAATATACCCTTTTCACGGGATTGTTCTATTATACTTACAAATATACCCCTCTTACCGGGTTATTTTTTAATATTGACAAATGTACCTACTTACAAGGTTATTTTCTCATATTAAGAAATAGACCCCTGTTACGAGGTTGATTTCTCATATTCACAAAATATCCCTCTTATGGGGTTATTTTCTTATATTGACAAATATACTCCTCTTACGGGGTTGTTTTCTTATAGGAAGAAATATACTCCTTTTATACGATTGTTTTCTCATACTCACCAATATATCCCTCTTACGGGATTGTTTTCTCATATTAAA
This sequence comes from Ricinus communis, assembly GCF_019578655.1. NCBI lineage: Eukaryota > Viridiplantae > Streptophyta > Magnoliopsida > Malpighiales > Euphorbiaceae > Ricinus > Ricinus communis. The sequence goes on along the minus strand of NC_063257.1, from coordinate 18,637,348 downwards.
AAATATACTCCCGTTACGGGGTTGTTTTCTTATAGGAAGAAATATACTCCTTTTACGCGATTGTTTTCTCATACTCACAAATATATCCCTCTTACGGGATTGTTTTCTCATATTAAAAAATATACTCCCGTCACGGGGTTGTTTTCCTATATTCAAAAATATACCCCTCTTACGAGGTTGATTTCTCATATTCATAAATATACTCCTTTTTGGCGTTATTTTCTCATACTCACAAATATACCCCACTTACGGGGTTGTCTTCTTATGTTGACAAATATACTCCTCTTACGGGGTTATTTTTCCATATTAAAAAATATACCCCCATTATAGGGTTATTTTCTCATACTAAGAAATATACTCGTCTTATGAGGTTATTTTCTCATATTCATAAAAATTACCCTCTTATATGGTTGTTTTCTAATATTGACAAATATATTGCTCTTACCAGGTTGTTTTCTCATAATCACAAATATATCACTCTTACGAGGTTATCTTCTCATATTCACAAATATACCCCTCTTACGGGGTTGATTTCTCACATTCACAAATATATCCCACTTATGAGGTTGTTTAACCATATTCATAAATATACCTCTCTTACGGGGTTGTTTTCTCATATTCACAAATATACCCCTCTTACGGGGTTATTTTCTTATATTTACCAATATAGCCCTTTTACGGGATTGTTCTATCATACTCACAAATATATCCCTCTTACTGGGTTGTTTTCTCATATTCACAAATAAATCCCCCTTACGGGGTTTTTTTCTCGTATTCGCAAATATACCCATCTTACGGGATTGTTCTCTTATATTGATAAATATACTTATTTTATGGGGTTGATTTATCATACTCACAAATAGACCCCTTTTACTGAGTTGTTTTCTAATATTGACAAATACACGCCTCTTACAGGGTTGTTTCCTTATATTCACAAATATACCCCACTTACAGGGTTGTTTTCTAATATTGATAAATATATTCCTCTTACACTATTATTTTCTTATATTAAAAAATATGCCCTGATTATCAGATTTTTTTTCTATTACTCACAAATATACCAATCTTACGAGATTGTTTTCTCATATCCACAAATATACCCCTCTTACGGGTTATTTTTTTAAATCCACAAATATACCCCTTCAACGAGGTTGTTCAATCATACTTACAAATATACCCCTATTACGGAGTTGTTTTCTCATATTCACAAATATACTTCTCTTATAGGATTGATTTCTCAAATTTAGAAATATATCGCTTTTACGTCGTTGTTTCCTCGCACTTACAATATTTCCCACTTATGGGGTTGTATTCTTATCTTGACAAATAAACTTCTCTTATGGGATTGTTTTCTCATATTAAAAAATATACCCCTATTATGGGATTGTTTTCTCGTCTTAAAAAAAATACCCCCATTATGGGGTAGTTTTCTCATATTCATAAATATACTTCTCTTATGGGGTTATTTTCTTATATTGGCAAATACATTTTTTTTACGAGGTTGTTCTATTATACTCACAAACATACCCCTCTCACGGGGTTGTTTTCAAATATTCACAAATATATCTCTCTTATGGGATTGATTTCTCATATTTATAAATTTACCACTTTTATGATATTGTTTCCTCATACTCACAAATATACCCAACTTACGGGGTTGTTTTCTCATATTAAAAAATATACCCTCATTATGGGTTATTTTCTCATACTCAAAAATATATTCCTCTTACGGGGTTGTATTCTTCAATTGACAAATATACCCCTCCTACGAGATTGTTTACTCATATTAAAAAATATACCCCTGTTAGGGGGTTGTTTTCTCATATTCACAAAATATCCCTCTTATGGGATTATTTTCTCATATTAAAAAATGTACTCCTTTTACGCGGTTGTTTTCTCATACTCAGAAATATACCTCTCTTATGCGGTTGTTTTCTCAAAGTTACAAATATGCCCCTCTTACGTCATTGATTTCTCATATTCTCAAAAATACCCCTTTTACGGTGTTGTTTCGTTATACTCACAAATATACCCCACTTACGGGGTTGTTTTCTTATGTTGACAAATATACCTTTTTATGGGATTATTTTATCATACTCACAAATAGACCCCTCTTGCGGGATTGTGTTTCTAATATTGATAAATATACCCCTCTCACGAGGTTAATTTCTCATATTAAAAGAAATACCCCCGTTTTCTCATACTTAAAAATATACCCCTCTCATGGGGTTGTTTTCTCATAATTACAAATATATCCCTTTTATGGGGTTGTTTTCTTATATTGACAAATATTCCCCTCTTATGGGGTTGTTTTCTCTTATTCATATATATACTCCTTTTATTTGGTTGATTTCTAATATTAAAAAATATAACCCTTTTATGGCGTTGTTTCCTCATACTCACAAATATTCCCCACTTATGGGGTTATTTACTTATATTGACAACTATACCCCACTTACGGGGTTGTTTTGTTATATTGATAAATATACCTCTCTTGTGGGGTTGTTTTATTGACAAATACACCACTTGTACAGGGTTGTTCTATCATACTCATAAAATATACCCCTCTTATAGATTTGTTTTGTCATATGCACAAATATACCCTTCTTATCGGGTTGATTTATCATATTAAAAAATATATCACTTTTACGTCGTTATTTCCTCATACTCACAAATATACTCCATTCATGGGGTTGTATTCTTATCTTAACAAATAAACCCCTCTTACGGGGTTACTTTCTCATATTAAAATATACTGCCATTATGGGATTATTTTCTCATCTTAAAAAGAATCCCATTTATGGGGCTGTTTTCTCATATTCACAAATATACCCCTCTACGGTGTTGTTTTCTCGTATTCACAAATATACCCCTCTTACGGGCTTGTTTTCTTATATTGAGAAATACACCCTTTTTATGGGTTGTTTTTGTTATACTCACAAATATACCCTTTTTATGGGGTTGTTCTGTCATACTTACAAATATACCCCTCTCACGGGGTTGTTTTCAAATATTCGCAAGTATACCCCTCTTCTAGGGTTGATTTCTCATATTTATAAATATACCACTTTTACGACATTGTTTCCTTATACTCATAAATATATCCAACTTACGAGGTTGTTTTCTCATATTAAAAAATATACCCCATTATGGGTTATTTTCGCATACTAAAAAATATACCATTCTTAGGGTTTTGTTTCCTTTAATTGAGAAATATACCCCTTTTACGGGATTGTTTTCTAATATTGACAAATATACTAGTCTTACGGGGTTGTTGTCTCTTATTAAAAAATATATCCCTCGTACAGCGTTGTTTTCTCATATTTATAAATATATCCCTCTTACGGGGTTGTTTTCTCATTTTAAAGAATAGACCTTTTTTACTCGGTTGTTTTCTCAAACTCACAAATATACCCCTCTTACGGGGTTATTTTCTCAAATTTACAAATATGCCCCTTTTCTAGAGTTGATATCTCGTATTCTCAAATATATCCCTTTTATGATGTCGTTTCCTCACACTTGAAAATATACCCCATTTATGGTGTTGTCTTATCATATTAACAACTGTACTCCACTTATGGGGGTTCTTTTGTTATATTGGCAAATGTACCACTCTTACGGGGGTTGTTTTCTCATATTTATAAATATACCCCTTTTACGGGGTTGTTTTCTCATATTCACAAATATATCCCTTTTATGGGGTTGTTTTCTTATATTCACAAATATACCCCTCTTATGGGGTTGTTTTCTCATATTCATAAATATACCCCCTTTTCTAGGTTGATTGCTTATATTCAAAAACCCTTTTACAACATTGTTTCCTCATACTCACCAATATTCCCACTTACAAGGTTGTTTTATTATATCATAAATATTACCCTTCTTATGGGGTTATTTTCTTATATTGACAAATTGTAATACCCGAGATTCTTCTTTTAATAATAATAATAATAATAACTAATAAGGATTGTGATGATGATAATAAAAAAAACTAAAAGTCTTATAGTTTAATGCATATGATTAGAATGACGAGTTTTTATTTAATTTAATTTAATTTAATTTTAAATAATTGAATTGGGATGATTTAAAATAGGATTTTAATGCTAGATAAAAATAAAGGAATTTATTTAACTATATCTAATTAGTTTGATTTTCAAGTAATTAATTAAGTGAGTTCCATAAAGGATAAATTATTTTATATATATGTATAGGTCACACTCAATTTTTTTCTCAATTCGAATATATGAATTAAATGTTATATTTGAAAGTTATAAAAGAAATAATAATAATATTTTTATAAAAGAATATATTGGAAAATCACAAATTTTAATTAGCAAATAAGATTATACTAAATTAAAAAATAGTCAACAAATTGATTATTTAAGTTAATTAAGTGTTAGGATTAATTTGACAATTAATTATGAGATAGGGGCTAAAAGTATAATTGCATTAATATGGGGTTTAAATGAAAATTTTTATGGTTGATATTTTTGTAATTTAATATGTCGGTAGGGGCATTTTAGTAATATTACCATTAAAAGCAAGGGGAAATAAATAACTCTTTATTTTTCTATAATTCTAATTTAGCCCAAAATTAAAGGATTAGGGATTTGATTGAAATGATAATATCAAGTTTCATGGTTTAGCTGATATTTTTCGGAATAAATGGTTATTAAGTAAAAATTTGAGGACTACTTTATGATAAGAAAATGAAAGTCAAAAAAGGGAAGAACGAAGAAGACGGAGAAGGAGAAGAGCCCGGGGTCGGCCTTCAATGGTAGATGGAAGAGGAGCTCGTCTGAGGCTCCGTGAAGCTAACTAGAGACAGTGGGGGCGCTAGCGAGTGCAACAACAGTGGCGGCAGCGGCTGCGAGCGGCGAGGGGCAGGGAAAAATGGGGAACAAGGTAGCCGCTTCTTCTACGTCGTTCATGGCATTTTCGGTGACTAATGGCAGTGGTATCGGTCTTAAAATGACCGGCAACTTGATTGCTTTCTAATGGGGTCAGCAGTATCGGCAATAGTGGCCAGAGAAGAGAGTTTCGGTGAAGGGAAGGAAGTTGAGTTATTGGAATTTTTCATCCATCTCCGACGAGTTATGGTTGATCGGAGTTCATGGATGAACTCTCCTCATCATAAGCTTTCTAATGGCACCAATTTTGCGGCGATCGGACTCCGTTTGAAAATCGACGGTCAAAACTGTCCGTAATTTTCTTTGGATAATCGGGGACTAGATCGGAGAATCAGGTGCTAGAATCATCGTCTGCGAGTTGTCTGGAGTCCGTAGGCGTGCTCGGATCATCGATCGGGCTCCAGCGGCAGAAGACGAGTTGACCGATTTATCAAGCGTCTCGGTAATCCTTTAGCTTGTTAATTTTAAAAATTGTAAATTAAAATTTATATTGATTAATTATTATGTTGTTTTGTGGTGGAGGTGATAGTGTTGAATTAGTATAAATACCAAAAAATTATGTGTGGATTGATTGTTGAAATAAATATCATGTCGGACCGTATGTAAAATAATTGTGGTATGCGGTGTGTTGCGGAGTCGGGAAAAATAATGTAGTTTTGGTGACCCGACTCCTGTTAATTAATTGATGAATATTAGAAGTGTTTCTGGCAGGTTCTAGACCCGTTATACGGGGGGTAAACATCCGTATTTTAGTGGAGGTTCTGCCAAATTTTTGGTACAATTTCCGAGTCGAAATTATTAGACGGTCAATTCTAGGAGTACAGGCCTAAGGTTATTTATTAAATATTTTATTTTTATTGATTGAATTGTTCTTGTGAATAAATAATCCATCGTTTCAGCCCGCTCCACTCGAGGCTTAGGAGGAGAGCAAGAGGGGTCATCAGAACTGTGAGTTAAAGTCATATATCTATTATACATGTGTCATGTAAAAAAATTTAAATAGAAATTCTTATTAATTGATTTATAGATTTAAATTATTTATTTATTTACTATTCATCTAAATAACTATTTTATAGAATTAATGATCTATTTACTATTCATCTATTATTTTCTACATCATTGATATTATGATTGGCAGTAGAACATATGCCACCTGATGGGTTGCATCAGGACTGTGTGCGCACCGGTATAAATCTGAGACAGGTAGTAAAAGAATATTTTAAGGCTTGCCCTGGTTAAGTTAAACTCTCTGGGCTGCAAATATTTTGATTGCCGAATTAAAGGTCCCTAGTCGGGCGTTGCTATTTGGGCGCCGGCTTTATTGGAAATTAATTCACCATACTAGATTTAAGGACCCTGGTTGAGCTCTGCTCTTTGGGCGCCAGTCTTGTTGGAGTGAGAGAGCCGAAAGACTGTTGGTGTTGGGATTATGGTTCTGTTAAGGTACTCGTCTCGTAGCATGTAAAGTATATTTTATTGAATCATGGCATGACATGCATTTTGACATGACGTAATATTTTATTTTAATTAAACAAATGTTTTATTGAGGTGGTTGATTTCATAATTGGATTATATGATTTTAACTCACTCTCGAGACTGACAATCTCAAATTTAACTATTTTTCATGTGTTTGTTACTTTCTCGCAGTTCTTTTCCTCTAGCAGCCCGACTTCCTTCATCTTCGGGTTTAATGTAACTAATTTTATTGGTATGTTTGATTTTTTTTAGAATTCTAGATTCTCTGCAGTAGTAATTTCAGATTTATTATTTTGTTTTGGCATGTTAAACCATGTATTTCCTATTTGAGCTGGCACACTGAATTAAATATGTAGTATCTGAGTGGTTGAAAATTAGTTATAAAATAGTTATAATGGGTAGAATTTGAATTATTTTTTTATTGAGTTAGCGAAATGTCAGACTTGCTACGGGTTTCATTGGCCTTACGCCTATCCACTGCCTAGCGACGGTCACGGTCCTACACATTGAGTCATGATACAAATACACCCCTCTTATAGGATTGTTCTATCATACTCATAAATGTACTCCTCTTACGGAGTTATTTTCTCATATGCACAAATATACCCCTCTTACAGGGTTGAATTATCATATTCACAAATATATCGCTTTCACATCGTTGTTTCCTCATACTCACAAATATACCCCACTTATGGGGTTATATTCTTATCTTAATAAATAAACCCCTCTTACGAGGTTGTTTTCTCATATTTAAATACACCCCCATTATAGGGTTGTTTTCTCATCATAAAAACATATTGACAAATACACCCCTTTACGAGGTTATTTTCTTATATTGACAAATACACCCCTTTTACGAGGTTGTTTTATCTTACTAAAAAATATAACCCTCTTATGGGGTTGTTTTCTCATATTCACAAATATAACCCTCTTATGGGGTTGTTTTCTCATATTCACAGATATACCCCACTTACGGGGTTGTTTTCTCATACTCACAAATATACCCCTCTCACGGAGTTTTCAAATATTCACAAATATACACCGCTTATGGGGTTGATTTCTCATATTTATAAATATACCACTTTTATGGGTTTGTTTTCTCATATTCACAAATATAACCCTCTTATAGGGTTGTTTACTTATATTGACAAATATACCCCTGTTACGGGGTTGTTTTATCATACTCACAAAATAGACCCTCTTATGAGGTTGTTTTCTAATATTGACAAACATACTCCTTTTATGGGATTGGTTTCTCATATTAACAGAAATACCCCTCTTACGGGGTTATTTTCTCTATTCACAAATATATCACTCTTACAGGGTTGTCTCCTTATATGAACAAATATACCCCTCTTACGGGCTTATTTTTTCATATGAAAAAATACCCCTTTTAGAGGATAATTTTCTCAAACTCATAAATATATCCCTCTTATGGAGTTGTTTTCTCATATTTATAAATATACCCCTCTTACGGAGTTGATTTTTCATATTCACAAATAAACCCCTTTTATGACGTTGTTTCCTCATACTCACAAATATTCCCCACTTATGGGGTTATTTTGTTATATTGACAAATATACCCCTCTTATAGGGTTATTTTTTCATATTCACAAATATGTCACTCTTACGGGGTTGTTTTCTTAATCTTTTACGGGCTTATTTTCTCATATGAAGAAATACCCCTTTTACGGGATAATTTTCTCATAAGCACAAATATACCCTTTTACGGGGTTGTTTTCTCATATTCATAAAAATATCCCTCTTACGGAGTTGATTTTTCATATTCACAAATAAACCCCTTTAATAGTGTGGTTTCCTCATACTCACAAATATTCCCCACTTATGGAGTTATTTTCTCATGTTCACAAATATATCCCTATTACAGGTTTATTTTCTCATATTCACAAATAGACCCCTCTTACGAGGTTGTTTTTTCCTATTAAAAAATATACTCCCGTTATGGGGTTGTTTTCCTATATTCACAAATATACTCCTCTTACGAGGGTTATTTCTCATATTAAAAAATATTTCCTTTTTATGTGTTGTTTTTTCATATTCGCAAATATATATCTTTTACGGGGTTGTTTTCTTATATTCACAAATATAACCCACTTACATGTTTGTTTTCTCATATTCACAAATAGACCCCTCTTATGATGTAGTTTTCTAATACTGACAAATATACTCCTTTATGGGATTGTTTTCTCATATTAAAAATATACTCTTGTTTCAAGGTTCTTTTTCTATATTCATAAATACACCCCTCTTACAAGGTTGATTTCTCAAATTCATAAATATACCCCTTTTACGGTGTTGTTTTTCCATATTCACAAATATACCCTACTTACGAGGTTATCTTCTTATGTTAATAAATATATCCATGTTGCGAGGTTATTTTCTAATATTCACAAATATTACCCTCTTACGAGGTTGTTTTCTAATATTGACAAATATACCCCTCTTACGAGGTTGTTTTCTCATATTTAAAAATATACTCCTTTTATATGATTGTTTTCTAATACTCACAAATATACCACTCTTACAGGGTTGTTTTTCATGTTCATAAATATACCCCTTTTATGGGGTTGATTTCTCATGTTTTTCAAGTACAAAACCATGATGCTAATTGTAGTTTAATCATTGATGGGGGTTAGTTGTACTAATATAGCAAGTGCTATGATGGTTGATAAACTTAAGCTTCCAATTATTAAGCACCCTAAGCCATACACCTTGCATTTAGTATAAAGAAGTATCATGATGAGGTACTATGTGATGTTGTTCCCATACATGCATGTCATATGTTGCTAGGTAGACCATAGTTATATGATAGATCTGTAATTCATAATGGTCGAACCAATGCTTATTCTCTTATAATGGATGGAAAACCGTATGTTTTGGCACCATTAAGTCCTAAAGAATTTGTGAATTATAAAAAGTTGTAAAGGACCGAATGGAAGCATATGAGAAAGAAAAAAGAACGTGTGAGAGTGCATATGAAAAAGAAAAGGTGCACAAGCAAAGGGGGAGTTGTGTGGAAAACAATGAGGGGCGAGAGCAAAGAGTGGTAAAAGGAGAGTTTAGTGAGGGTTTGCGCAGGAATGTGAGCAAAAGAATGAGTAAGGCGTGAGAAAAAGGGGAGCCAAGTGAGAAAAAAGTGAGTTTCTTAGTTAGAGAGCGAGATATGAGAAAGGCTTTGAGTGAAAATAGGCAAGTACTTGTACTTATGTACAAGGAACTTTATTTAACACTAATAATCTTAACTCTTCTCTTCCTAGTGTGTTTATAAGTGTTTTGCAGGAGTTTGACGATGTGTTTCCCGAGGAGTTACCTAGTGGGTTGCCACCACTAAGGGGGATATAGCACCAAATTGACTTTGTGCCGGGGTCATCCATTCCAAATAGACCAGCCTATAGAGTCAATCCCGAGGAGAACAAAGAGTTGCAACGCCAAGTTGAGGAATTACTAAGTAAAGGTTATGTTAGGAAAAGTCTTAGCCCTTGTGTTGTTCCTGTTTTGTTAGTCCCTAAGTAAGATGGGTCTTGGCGTTTGTGTGTTGATTGTCATGCAATTAACAAGATTACCATTAAATATCATCATCCTATTCCTAGATTAGATGATATGTTAGATGAATTGCATGGTAGTGTTATCTTTACTAAAATTGATTTGAGAAGTGGCTATCACCAAATTAGAATGAATATAGTTGATGAGTGGAAACAACATTTAAAACTAAATTTGGTTTGTATGAGTGGTTGGTCAGGCCTTTTGGCTTAACTAACGCACTAAGTACTTTTATGAGACTAATGAACTATGTCTTGCGTGCGTATATTGGAAAATTTGTGGTAGTATACTTTGATGATATTCTAATTTATATTAAGAGCTTGAATGAGCATGTTGAACATGTTCGAATGGCGTTGATGGTTTTGCATGAGAATTCTTTATATGCTAACCTTGCTAAGTGTGATTTTTGCACAAACAAACTCTTGGTTTTGTTGTTAGTACAAATGGAATTCAGGTTGATGAAGACAAGGTGAAAGCAATTAAGGAATGGCCAACGCCAAAGAGTGTTAGTGATGTGAGGAGCTTTCATGGGCTTGCAAGCTTCTATAGGAGGTTTGTCAAGGACTTCAGTACCCTTGTCGCACCACTCAACGAGCTTGCAAAGAAAAACATGAAGTTTCATTAGGGAGAACAACAAGAAAAAGCATTTAATATGCTAAAGGACAAACTTACTTCATCTCCCATTCTTTCACTTCCGGATTTTTCCAGAACTTTTGAAATTGATTGTGATGCTTCTGCTGTAGGTATTGGAGCTATTTTAATGCAAGATGGGAAGCCAATAGCCTATTTTAGTGAAAAGTTGAATGGAGCTAGCTTGAAGTATCCAACTTATAACAAGGAATTGTATGCTCTTGTGCGTGCACTCAATGTTTGGCAACAGTATTTGCTACCTAAGGAGTTTGTGATTCACACGGATCATGAAGCATTGAAGCACTTGAAGGGACAAAACAAGTTGAATAAACGCCATGCTAAGTGGAGTGAATTCATCAAAGCGTTTCCCTATGTCATTAAGTACAAGCAAGGTAAAGAAAATGTAGTTGCCGATGCACTATCTAGAAGGTATGCTTTACTTGCTTCTTTAGAAATAAAATTGCTTGGTTTTGAGTATATCAAAGACTTGTATGTTGATGACGATGATTTTGGTTCTATTTTTCATGCTTATGAACAAATCACCAAACAACGCAATAAGGGCCGCAAAAGGGTGGTGTTTGAAGTTGGTGATTGGGTTTGGGTGCATTTCAGGAAGGAAAGGTTTCCCAATCAAAGGAAATCAAAGTTGATGCCACATGGTGATGGTCCATTTCAAGTGGTAGAGCGCATCAATGATAACACATACAAAGTTGACTTACCTGGTGAGTATAATGTTAGTGCTACTTTTAATGTTGCTGATTTGTCTCCTTTCGATTTTGATGAGGCATTGATTCGAGGTCGAATCCTTTCGAAGAGGGGGGGAATGATGCAACCAAGGATGCATCTAAGTCAACTAGCATGGATCCACTAGCCTATGGAGGACCAATGACACAAGCAAGGAGTAAGAAGTTCAAGCAAGCCTTAAATTCTTACTTGGAGCATGTTTTAAAGATGGCTAATGATGGTGCTTTTGATGTTTTTGATGATGATAACAATGCCTTGAAGATAGTAACATTAATTGCTATTAATGAGCAATTGAGGCAGAAGCTCATCTTCAAAAAGGCGTGACCACGCCTTACAACCTGTGAGCTGCGCAAAAAGGGGGCAGAAGATCATTGTCAATAAGGCATGACCACGCCTTACAATTTATGGGCTGCTAGAACCTGCAAAAAGAGCTTCGAATTTTTCAAGATAATTTCGTAATGGACCAATTTTTAGTTCATTTCCTCTATTTTTGGAAGTATTGGATAAAGAGAACTTCCTCCCATGAATTTAGGATTTTAATTAGGGTTGGATTACTCTTTATCTTATCCTTCCTTATAGGGATAAGATTAGCCGTATATTAGGAGTCTTTTAGGGTTTGATTTCTATTCCTTATCTCTTAGTCCCTTTTAGGGTTAGAATCATTTCAAAACCCTATAAATAGAGCTATGTATTTCAACCAAAAGGGCAATAAGATCAATATATCATTTTGAATGAAATTTATTTTCTTTGAGTTGTTAACTCTTGAATTTTTTGAGATTAAATTCACTTGTTTAGTTTAGTTTCACATCTACATGTTTGATCAATCAATTAACTTTTTATTAGTTTCTTGGGTTGTTTGAACATTCTTCATCTATTTATAACTAAAGGGCTTAGTAGTTCTATTGCTAAGTTTGTTAGTTCCATAATCAATTGCAAACTTTCAAGTCAGATTTTGGGGCGACAATTCGAACTTATTGGTAAGGGTGCTTCCTCCTAAATAGGGAGAGCGTTTATCAGTTAGAGTTTCTCACCATTGCTCATCTTGGTGTTTGAACGTATCCGGTTCGAGTTCGTATCACTTCTTCTTCAAGTTAGATGAACAGTCCTAAATATCTAAATCTGAATAATGAACCTCGAATTGCCTCTTGAATGCCTCCAAATCCACTCTTGATCTTCAATGTGATGCTTGAACCACTAAAATCTGTCCTTCAATATGCAAAATGGTCTCCCAAAGTCGAATGTCGAAGTCTGAAACGAGGTGGCTCGCGTGTATATATGAGATCTAAAGTCAGAAAACCAAACCTGCATAAAAGAAATTGATTTTGCCTATATAAATGTCCCAACACGGTCGTGGTCAAGCCCGTGCTGGTCAGCGTGGGTGGGGTCCAGGATGTGCTGGACCTTCGAGTCCCTAAATTCATCATCTGCTCCCTGACCGTGCCCTCGCTGGTGTTGAGCCACCACAGGCAGTGCTAGACACTGTGGTGGCCTCAGAAATCGTGCTGAAAGGCCATATTTGAGGACCAAAGGTCAATGGTTCAGCACGGCTAGAGTTTAGGCCATGCTCGACCTTGAAATGCTGCCTCTGTTCAATTTTGATGGATTTCGGTCGCATTCGCACGTATCGCCCTCAAACACTGATAATGTTCATCAATGATCACCTTAAACATGAAAGGAACCAAAACACAGGTGATTCTCGCATAAAACAAGATAAATATGCACAAACATACAAGTAATTTGGCATATAAACATGTGTAACACAATGCATATCATTTTATCATACTAAAAAATATACCCCTCTTACGGGGTTGTTTTCTAATATTGACAAATATATCCCTCTTACGAGTTTATTTTCTCATATTAAAAAATAGACCCCTTTTACGGGGTTGTCTTCTCATATTCATAAATATATCCCTCTTACGGGGTTGTTCTCTCATATGAAGATATATACTCCTTCTACGGGGTTGTTTTCTCATATGAAGAAATATGCCCCTATTACGCGATTATTTTCTCTGACAAATATACCCCTCTTACAGAGTTATTTTCTCATATTTATAAATATATCCCTCTTACGGGATTGATTTCTCATATTCACAAATATATCGCTTTTATGTCGTGGCTTCCATATACTCATAAATATACCCTACTTATAGGGTTGTTATCTTATATTAATAGATATACTCCTCTTACGGGGCTATTTTCTCATATTAAAAGATATACCCCTCTTAAGGAGCATTTTCTCACAATCATAAATACACTCCTATTATGGGATTATTTTCTTATATTTATAAATAAATTCCTCTTACGGGATTATTTCCTCGTATTTGCAAATATACCCCTCTCACGGGTTGTTTTCTTATACTGACAAATATAACCCTTTAACAAGATTATTCTATCAATACTTACAAATATACCCCTATTACGGGGTTATTTTCTTATATTAAAAGATATACTTATGGAGTTATTTTCTCACACTCATAAAGACACCCCTATTACGGCGTTGTTTTCTCATATTCACAAATAAACCCCCTCTTACGGGATTGTTTTCTTGTATTCGCAAATTTACCCCTCTTATGGGTTGTTTTCTTATATTTACATATTACCCTTTTAACAGGATTGTTCTATGATACTCACAAATATGCCCCTCTTACGAGGTTGATTTCTCATATTCATAAATATGTCCCTTTTACAGGGTTGCTTTCTTATATTAAAAAATAAACCATTGTTACAGGGTTGTTTTTTTATATTCACAAATTTATTCCTCTTACGGGGTTGTTTTCTTATATTGACAAATATACCCCTCTTACAGGGTTGTTTTCTCATATGAAGAAATATACCCTTTTACGCGATTGTTTTATCATACTCATAAATATACCACTCTTATGGGGTTATTTTCTCATATTCACAAGTATACCTCTCTTACGGGGTTGATTTCTCATATTCACAAATATACTCCTTTTACGGCGTTGTTTCATCATACTTACAAATATTCTCAACTTACGGAGTTGTTTTCTTATATTAACAACTATACCCTAATTACGGGGTTATTTTGTTATATTAACAAATAGACCCCTCTTACAGGATTATTTTATCATACTTATAAATATATCCCTCTTACAGGATTATTTTCTAATATTGATAAATATACTCCTCTTACACAGTTGTTTTCGGAGGTGAAAAAAATATACCATTTTTATGAAGTTGTATTCTCATACTCATAAATATACCCTCTTACAAGTTCTTTTCTAATATTTATAAATATACCCCTGTTATGGGATTATTTTATCGTATTCACAAATATACCCCCTCTTACTTAGTTGTTTTCTTATATTGGCAAATATACCCGTCTTACTTGATTGTTTTCTCATACTAAAATATACATCTTTTACGCGGTTGTTTTCTCAAACTCTGAAATATACCCCTCTGAAAACACATTTTCTCATATTCAGAAATATACCCTTCTTATGGCGTTAGTTTCTCATATTCATAAATATACCCCATTTACAGTGTATTTTCCTCATACGAAGAAATAATACCCCACTTACCAAGTTATTTTCTAATAGTGACAAATATATCCTTCTTATGGTATTGTTTTCTCATATGAGAAAATATACCCCTTTTACGCGGTTGTTTTCTCATACTAAAAAGTATACCGCTATTACGAGGTTGTATTCTCATATTCAGAAATATTACTCTTTTATGAGGTTGATTTCTTATATTCATAAATATACCACTTTGACATTGTAGTTTCCTCATACTCACAAATAATACCCCACTTACGAGGCTGTTTTCTGATATTGACAAATATAGCCCTTTTACGGAGTTGTGTTCTCATATAAAAGAAATATACCCTTTACGTGGTTGTTTTCTCATACTCATAAAGATACCCCTCTTACAGTGTTGTTTTGTCATATCCACAAATATACCCCTTTTACGAGGTTCATTTCACATATTCATAAATATACCCTTTTACGGTGTTGTTTCCTCGTACTCACAAATATACCCTACTAACGGGGTTATTTTCCATATTCACAAATATACCCCACTTACGGGTTATTTTCTCATACTAACAAATATACCCTTTTTACGGTAATATTTCCTCACACTCAAAAATATACCACACTTACGGGATTGTTTTCTTATATTGAAAAATATACCCCTCTTATAGGGTTGTTTTCTCGTATTCACAAATATACCGCTCTTATGGGATTATTTTCTCAAACTCAAAAATATACCTCTCTTACGGAGTTATTTTCTCTTATTCAAAAATATACCCCTCTTACGGGTTATTTTCTTATACTTATAAATATACCCCTCTTATGGGGTTGTTCTCTCTTATTCACAAATATACCACTCATTTGGGCTTCTTTTCTTGTATTAAAAAATATACCCATCTTACGAGGTTGTGTTCTTATATTGACAAATATACCTCTTTTACAGTATTATTTCCTCATACTCCCAAATATATCCCACTTGCTGGGTTGTTTTCTTATATTGGCAAATATACCCTTCTTACGAGGTTGTTTTCTTGTATTAGAAAATATATCCCTATTATGGGGTTATTTTCTCATACTCCCAAATCTACCGCTATTACAGGGATTGCTTTCTAATATTGATAAATATACCCCTCTTGCGGGGTTGCTTTCTCATATTAAAAATTATACCCCTGTTACAGGGTTGTCTTCTCATATTTATAAATATACCCCTCTTACCGGGTTGATTTCTCATATTCATACATATACCCCTTTTACAGCGTTGTTTACTCAGACTCACAAATATACCCAACTTACTAGGTTGTTTCTTATATTGACAAATATACCCCTCTTACTAGGATGTTTTCTCATATTAAAAAATATAACCTTTTATGGGATAGTTGTCTCATACATACCCCTCTTACTAGGATTGTTTCTCATATTCACAAATATTTATGTCTTACGGGATTATTTTCTCATATTCACAAATATATCCCACTAATAGGTTTGTTTTCTTATATTGACAAATGTACCTCTTTTATTGTGTAGTTTTATCATAATCTCAAATATATCCCCTAACGGCGTTGCTTTCTAATATTGACAAATATATCCCTCTTATGGGGTTGTTTTCTCATATAAAAAAATATACCTCTTTTACGCGGTTGTTTTCTCATACTCACAAATATACCCCTCTTACGGGGTTGTTTTCTCATATTCAGAAATATACATCTTTTATGGTATTGTTTCCTAACATTAAAAAAGTACCACAATTATAGAGTTATTTTCATATATTGACAAATATATACTTCTTATGGGGTTGTTTTCTCATATTAAACGATATACTCTTCTTATGGGGTTATTTATCACACTCACAAATATATCGCTCTTATAGTGTTGTTTTCTCATATTCATAAATATAGTCCTTTTATGGGGTTGTTTTCTCATATTTACGAATATACCCTTCTTACGAGGTTGTTTTCTTATATTGAGAAATACACTCCTTTTACAGGATTGTTTTGTAATACTCATAAATAGAACCCTCTTACGTGGTTGTTTTCTAATATTGACAAATATACCACTCTTACTGAGCTGTTTTCTCATATTAAAATATATACTCCCGTTACGGGATTGTTATCTCATATTCAGAAATATAGCCCTCTTACGGGGTTGATTTCTCATATTCATAAATATACCCCTTTTACGGTGTTGTTTCCTTATATGAAAAAATATACCCTTTTTACACAATTGTTTTCTCATACTCACAAATATACCCCTCTTACGAGATTCTCGTTCTTTTCTCATATTTAGAAATATACCCCTCTCACGGGGTTGATTTCTCATATTTATAAATATACCCCTTTTATGTTGTTGTTTCCTCACACTCACAAATATACTCCACTTATGGGGTTATTTTCTAGTATTGAAAAATATATCCTTCTTATGGAGTTATTTTCTTAAATGAAAAAAATACCCCTTTTACGCGGTTGTTTTGTCATAATCATAAATTTAACCCTTTTACAATGTTCTTTTCTCATATTCACAAATATACCCCACTTACGGGGTTGTTTTCTTATATCTACAAATATACACCATCTTATGGTGTTATTTTTCCATATTAAAAAATATACCCCTATTATGGGGTTATTTTCTCATACTAAAAAATACACCCCTCTTACAGGGTTCTTTTCTCGTATTCAGAAATATTACCCTGTTACAGGGTTATTTTCTAATATTGATAAATATTGCCCCTCTTACGAGGTTGTTTTCTCAAATTAAAAAATATACTCCTTTTACGCAGTTATTCTCTCATATTCACACATATACCCCTCTTACGTGGTTGTTTTCTCATAGTTACAAATATATCCCTCTTATGGGGTTGATTTCTCACATTCACAATTATACCCTTTTTACGGCATTATTTTCTCATACTCACAAATATACCCCACTTTCGGGGGTGTTTTCTAATTTTCACAAATATACCCCTCTTATGGGGTTGTTTTCTCATATTAAAAAATATACCACTCTTATGGAGTTATTTTCTCACACTCATAAATATACCTCATTTTCGGGGTTGTTTTCTCATATTCACAAATATACCTCTCTTATAGGGATATTTTCTTATATTGACAAATAAGACCTCTTACAAGGTTGTTATCTCGTATTCGCAAATATATCCATCTTACGGGTTGTTTTCTTATATTGATAAAAATACCCTTTTAACGGGGTTGTTCTATCTTACTTACAAATATATCCCTCTTATCAGATTATTTTCTATATTAAAAAATAGAGCCTTGTTATGGGGTTGTTTTTTCGTATTCACAAATATATCCACTTTTACGCGGTTTTTTTTTCAAGCTCACAAATATATCCCTCTTACTTGGTTGTTTCTCGTGTTCGCAAATACACCGCTTTTATGTTATGGTTTCCTCATAGTCACAAATATACCCGACTTACGACATGAGTATTTTAAATTAACAGATAAATCCTTCTTTCGGGATTATTTTCTCATATTAAAAGATATACCCCTTTTATGGGGTTATTTTCTCACACTCATAAATACACTCCTATTACGGGTTGTTTTTTCATATTCACAAATATACCCCTCTTACGGGGTTGTTTTCTCATATTCATAAATATACCACTCTTACGGGTTTGATTTCTTATATTGACAAATATACACCTCTTGCGCGATTGTTTCCATACATGAAAAATATACCGCTTTTACGCAGTTGCTTTCTCATACTCACAAATATAGCCCTTTTATGGAGTTCTTTTCTTATATTTATAAATATATCCCCAGTTACAGGGTTGTTTTGTCATATCACAAATATACCCCTCTTACGTGGTTGTTTTCTTATATTGACAAATATATCCCCTTACTTGGTTATTTTCTCATACTCAAAAGGATACCCCTCTAATGGGGTTGTTTTCTAATATTTACAAATATACCCTTTTACCAGGTCGTTTTCTCATATTAAAAAAATACTCCTGTTACGATGTTGTTTTCTTATATTTAGAATAATATCCATCTTACATCATTCTTCTCTCCTATAAAGATATATACCCCTTTTACGGGGTTGTTTTCTAATATTGCCAAATATATCCCTTTTACATGCTTGTTTTCTCACTCACAAATATACTTCTTTTACGCGGTTATTTTCTCATACTCACGAATATACCCCTCTTACCCGGTTGTTTTCTCATATTCAGAAATATACCCTATTTATGTCAATATTTCCTCACACTTACATGTATACCATACTTGTGGAGTATTTTTCTCATATTAAAAGATATACCCCACTTAGGGAGGTTATTTTCTCACACTCAGAAATATAACTCTCTTACGAGGTTGTTTTCTTATATTGACAAATATACCACTCTTACGAAATTATTTTCTCATATTCATAAATGTACCGCTCTTATGGGGTTATATTCTTATATTAACAAATATACGCCTAATACGGGGTTATTCTATCATACTCACAAATATAACTCTTTTAAGGGGTTGTTTTATGTTATTCACAAATATACCCCTCTTGTGAGGTTCTTTTCTCCTATTCACAAATATACGCCTCTTACAGGGTTCTTTTCTTATATCGACAAATATACCTCTTCTACGGGGTTATTCTATCATACTCACAAATATACCCCTCTTATAGGGTTGATTTCTCATATTTATAAATATATGCTCCTTTTACGGTGTTGTTTACTTATACTCACAAATATACCTCACTTACAGGATTGTTTTCTAATATGGACAAATATATTCAGAGGTTATTTTCTTATAGAAAAAATATATCCCTTTACGTGGTATTTTTCTCATACTGACAAATGTATCTCTCTTACGGGATTGTTATCTCATATTTATAAATAAACTCCTTCTACTGTAATATTTCCTCACACTCTCAAATATACCACACTTATGGGATTGTTTTCTTATATTGACAAATATACCCCTCTTACAAGGTTGTTTTCTTGTATTAAAATATATAACCCTTTTATGTAGTTATTTTCTCAAACTCAGTAATATACCTTTCTTACGGGGCTATTTTCTCTTATATATAAATATACCCCTCTTATGGGATTATTTTCTCATATTTACAAATATATCCCTTTTATGGGGTTATTTTCTAATATTAAAAAATATGCACCTTTTATGTCGTTGTTTTCTCATACTCACAAATATATCCCTTTCACGGGTTGTTTTCTCATATTCACAAATATATCCCTTTTACGGCGTGGTTTCCTCATACTCACAAATCTATCCCACTTCTAGGGTTGTTTTATTATATTAAAAAATACCCCTTTTACAGAATTATTTTCTGATATTAAAATATATATCCCTCTTATGGGCTTATTTTCTCACACTCAGAAACACACCCTAGTTATGGGGTTGTTTTCTCATATTCACAAAAATACCCCTCTTACATGTTTGTTTTCTGATATTGACAAATATGCCCCGCTTAGGGGTTGTTTTTGTAGATAAAAAAGATGCCCTTTTTATGCGATTGTTTTTTCATACTCACAGATATACCCTTCTTACGGGGTTATTTTCTCATATTCACAAATATACCCCTCTTAAGATGTCGAGTTTTCATATTCATAAATATACCCCTTTTACGGCATTGTTTCCTCATACTCATAAATATATCCCACTTACGTGGTTATTTTCTAATACTAACAAATATATCTCTCTTACGAGGTTGTTCTCTCATATGAAAAATATACCCCTTTTACGCAATTGTTTTCTCACTCACAAATATACGCCTCTTATAGGGTTGTTTTCTCATATTTAAAAATACAACCCTTTTACGGCTTTGTTTCCTCACACTGACAAATATACCAAAATTACAGGGTTGTCTTCACATATTGAAAGATATAGCCCTCTTATGGGGTTATTTTTTCACACTCAGAAATATACATCTCTTACGAGGTTTTCTCATATTCACAAATATACCACTCTTATGGGGTTGTTTTCTCGTATTCACAAATGTACCCCTCTTATGGGGTTATTTTCTTATATTGAGCATTTTACACCTTTCTGTAGGGTTGCTCTATCATACTCACAAATATACCCCTCTTACAAGGTTGTTTTCTTATATTCACAAATGTACCCCTCTTATGGGGTTATTTTCTTATATTGAGAATTTTACACCTTTCTGTAGAGTTGCTCTATCATACTTATAAATATACTCCTCTTATAGGGTTGTTTTCTCATATTCACAATTATATCCCTCTTACGATGTCAATTTTTGAAATTCATAAATATACCCATTTTATGGTGTTGTTCTTCATACTCACAAATATACCCCACTTACGTGGTTATTTTCCAATACTAACAAATATCTCCCTCTTACGGGGTTATTTTCCCATATAAAAAAATATACTCCTTTTATGCGGTTGTTTTCTCATACTTACAAATATATATGTCTTATGGGATTGTTTCTTCATATTCACAAATATAACTCTTTTACGACTTTGTTTCCTCATACTCACAAATATACCACAATTACAGGGTTGTTTTCACATATTAAAAGATATAGCCCTCTTATGGGGTTATTTTGTCACACTCAGAAATATACCTCCCTTACGGGGTTATTTTCTCATATTTACAAATATACCCCTCTTATGGGGTTATTTTCTCATATTAACAAATGTACCCCTCTTATGGGGTTATTTTCTTATATTGAGAATTTTATACCTTTCTGTAGGGTTGCTATATCATACTCACAAATATACCCCTCTTACGGGGTTGTTTTCTCATTTTCACAAATATACCCCTCTTGTGCAGTTTTTTCTCGTATTCACAAATATACCGCACTTATAGGATTGTTTTCTCATATTCATAAATATACCCTTTCTATGGTGTTTTTCCTTATACTCACAAATATACTCCGATTACAGACTTATTTTCTAATATTGACAAATATATCCCTCTTACGGATTGTTTTCTCATATAAAAAATTATAACCTTTTACGCCATTTTTTCCTCATACCTACAAATATACCCCTCTTACAGGGTTATTTTCTCATATTTACAAATATACCCATTTTACATCATTGTTTCCTCACAATCACAAATATACAACAATTACGGGGTTGTTTTCTTATATTGACAAATATACCCCTTTTACGGGGTTGTTTTCTTATATTGACAAATATACCCCTTTTACGGGGTTGTTTTCTCATATTACAATATATACCGCTCATATGGGGTTATTTTCTCACACTCAAAAATATACCTCTCATACGGGTTTGTTTTCTCATATTCATAGATATACTCCTCTTACGGGGTTGTTTTCTCATATTCACAGATATACCCCTCTTTCGGGGTTATTTTCTTATATTGACAAATATACTCTTTTTACGGGGTTGTTCTATCATACTCACAAATATACCCCTCTTACAGGGTTGTTTCCTTATATTCACAAATATACTCCCTCTTTTAGGGTTCTTTTCTCGTATTTAGAAATATACCCCTCTTACAAGGTTATTTTCTTAAATTGATAAATATACCCCTTTTACGGTGTTGTTTCCACATACACACAAATATACCCCAGTTACAGGGTATTTCTTATATTGGTAAATATAACCCTTATGAGGTTGTTTTCTTGTATTAAAAAAAATACCCCTATTATGGGGCTATTTTCTCATACTCACCAATATAACCCTTTTACAGGGTTGTTTTCTCACATATATACCTCTGTTACGGGGTTGTTTTCTCATATTCACAAATATACCCTCTTACGAGATTGATTTCTCATATTTATAAATATACTCATTTTACAATGTTGTTTACTCATACTCATAAATATACCTGACTTACGGCGTTGTTTCTTATATTGACAAATATAACTTTTTTACAGGGTTGTTCTATCAATAGTCATAAATATATCCCTCTTATGGGGTTGTTTTCTCATATTGAAGAATATATCCCATTAATAGGGTTGTTTTCCTATACTCACAAATATAACCCTCTTCCGGGGTTGTTTTCTCATATTCGTTAATATACCCTTTTTACGGCGTTGTTTACTCATGCTAAAAAATATACCCGACTTACGAGGTTATTTCTCATATTAAAAAAAATACCCGTCTTTCGGGGTTGTTTTCTCATACTCTCACGAGGTTGATTTCTCATATTCATAAATATACCCCTTTTGTGGCATTATTTCTACTCACAAATATACTCCACTTATGGGATTATTTTCTTATATTGAGAAATATACTGCTTTTACGGAGTTGTTTTTTCATGTTAAAAAATAGACCCCTATTATAGGATTATTTTCTCATACTCAAAAATATATCCCACTTACGGGGTTGTTTTCTGATATTCACAAATATACCCCTCCTATAGGGTGTTTTTCGTATATTGACAAATGTACACCTCTTCCGTGGTTGTTTTCTCAGATGAAAGAATACACTCCTTTTACATAATTATTTTCTCAAGCTTACAAATATACCCCTCTTACGGGATTATTTTCTCATATTCATAAATATACCACTTTTACAGTGTTGTTTCCTCATACTCACATATATACACCACTTATTGTGGTTGTTTTATTATATTGATAAATAGAGGCCTCTTACGGGGTTGTTTTCTCATATGAAAAATTGTGCCCCTTTGTACGGGGTTGTTTTCTCATATTCACAAATATACCACTCTTACAGGGTTGTTTTCTCATACTCACAAATATACCCCTCTTACGTGGTTGTTCTCTCATATTGACAAATATACCCCTCTTATGGGGATGTTTTCTCATATTCACAAATATACCCTTCCTGCGGGGTTGATTCCTCATATTCACAAATATACCCATCTTATGGGGTTGTTTCCTCATATTCACAAATATACCACTTTCTTATATTGACAGATATACCCCTTCTAAGGTTGATTTCTCATATTAAAAAATATACTCCTTTTATGGGGTTGTTTTCCCATACTGACAAATATACCCCTCTTGCGAGGTTGTTTTCTTATATTCACAAATGTACGCCTTTATGGGGTTGTTCTACGATACTCATAAATATAACCATCTTGCAGGGTAATTTTCTAATATTCACAAATATACCCCTCTTACGGGGTTGATTTCTCATTCTCGTAAGTATATCACTTTTACGACATTGTTTACTCATACTCATAAATATACCGGAGTTACGTGGTTTTTTCTTATATTAATAAATATATCCTTCTTATGGGGTTGTTTTCTCATATTATAAGTATAGCCCTTTCATGGGGTTATTTTCTCATACTCACAAACATACCCCTCCTATGGGGTTCTTTTCTTATATTCAGAAATATACCCCTCTTATGGGATTGTTCACTCATATTCAAGTATATCCCTCTTTTGAGGTTCATTTCTCATACTCATAAATGTACCCTTTTTACGGCGTTGTTTCCTCATACTCACAAATATACCCCATTTACGGGGTTGTTTCCATATATTGACAAATATACCCCTCTTACGGGGATGTTTTCGTAGATTAAAAAATACACTCCATTTACAGGGTTGTTTTCTTATACTCACAAAATACCCGACATTTGGAGTTATTTTCTTATATTGATAAATATAACACTGCTACGAGGTTGTCCTATCATACTCACAAATACGCCCCTCTTACGAGGTTGTTTTCGAATATTAACAAATATACCCCTCTTACGGGGCTGTTTTCTCATTTGAAGAAATATATCCTTTTACACAGTTGTTTTCTTATACTCACAAATATACCCCTCTTATGGAGTTGTTTACTCATATTCATAAATATAATCCTCTTACGGGGTTGAAATCTCATAATCATAAATATATGCTTTTTACGGTATTGTTTCCTAATACTAAAAAATATACCCCACTTACGGGGTTGTTTCTTATATTAGCACATATATCTGTCTTGTGATTTTATTTTCTTATATTAAAAAATATACCCCTATTATAGAGCTATTTTCTCATAGTCACAAATATACCTCTCTTACGGGGTTGTTTTCTCATATTCATAATTATACCTCTTTTAGGGGGTTGTGTTCTCATATTAACAAATATACCCCTCTTGCGGAGTTATTTTCATATATTCACAAATATATCCCTCTTTTTGGGTTGGTTTCTCATATTCACAAATATACCTCTTTCACGGGGTTGTTTTATTATATTGACAAATATACAACTTTTATGGAATTGTTCTATTGCACTCACATATGTACCCCTTTTTTACGAGGTTGTTTTCGATTTTTGATAAATATACCCCTTTTACAGGGTTATTTTCTCATATTAAAAATACCCTTTTTATGGGGTTGTTTTCCCATATTCACAATATAACCCTCTTACCTGGTTGTTTTCTCATACTCACAAGTATATCTCTTTTACGGGGTTGTTTTTTCATATTCATAAATATGCCCCTCTTATGGGGTTGTTTTCTTATATATACAAATATGTAACCTCTTATGAGGATGTTTTCTTATATTTACAAATATACCTCTTTTACGGGATTGTTTTGTCAGATTCACCAATATACCCCTCTTACAGGGTGGTTTTCAAATTTTTACAAATATATCCCTCTTACCAGGTTGATTTCTAATACTCATAAATATTTCCTTTCTATGGCGTTGTTTCCTTATACTCACGAATACACCCCACTTATAGGGTTGTTTTCTCATATTGACAAATATACCACTCTTACAGGTTTCTTTTCCAATATTAAAATATATAATGGGATTGTTTTATGATAGTCACAAATATACTCCTTTTACGAGGTTTTTTTTTAAATTGATAAATATATCTCTTATACAAGGTTGTTCTATCATACTAAGAAAATATACCCCTCTTACGGGGTTATTTTCTAATATTAACAAATATAACCCTCTTACGGAGCTGTTTTCTCATATGAAAAAATATACCCATTTTACACATTTGTTCTCTCATTCAAATATAACCATCTTACGAGGTTGTTTTCTCATATGATAAATTATATTCCTTTTACGTGGGTGTTTTCTTATACTCATAAATATACCCTCTTACAGGATTGTTTTCTCATATTCATAAATATACCCCTCTTATGCGGTTGTTTTCTCATACTCATAAATATACCTCTCCTAAGGGGTTGTTTTCTCATACTGATGTGCGTAAAATACACACATCTAAATGGGATTTTTAAGATTGATTTTATGGACATTTGGATGTGAATTGGTCTCAACACTCACCTTATACATATGTTTGTGTGCATTAGGTCCAAAAGAGGTCAAAGGATGAAAAAGGAAAGAATTGGAGCATAATTGGACGTCAAAGCTGCCGAAACGAGCTAAGTACGAGCATGAGGAAGTTGAACAGGGCCGTGTTGATCTCAACACTAGCCGTGTTCTCAACACGGTCACAAACATGGGCCGTGTTACCAACATGGGGACAAACACGGCCGTGTTGGACATCAAAGAAGAAGTAGATTTTAGGGAGCATAGCCACAGAGAGTAACACGGCCAGGAACACAATCCCGTGTTGAGAACACGGCCAGGAACACGGCCGTATTGGAGGCGACAGGGGGTATTAATTAAAAGAACGAAAAGAAGAGAAAAAGAGGAGGCTAGGGTTAGAACATCCCAAAACCCTAATTTTTCTCTCCCTAAGGGTTTTCTGAGCTGAAACCAAGGAAAAAGGAGACTTGGATCAAGGTTTCAATCAGATTTCCTTGAAGGATTGAAGATTGGGCAAGGTTCGTTGATTGATTTTCAAATCGAGCAAGAGGAACAAGAATCGATTCAATTGGAGCAAAAGGATTTGGGGCTGTTTACTCTCATCCAAGGGTGTAATCGGGTTTTCTCTACCTTTGCTTATTGTTGTAATTAAATTCTTGTATATTTTGAGAATGAACATGATTAGCTAGATTGATGAAATCCATTGGAATTTCTTTACTATGTTGGCTTGATATTATATTGTTGGATTGTTTGAGTTGGTTTTGTATTCTTCTTGTTTTCAGTATTAATAAGATTATGCATTATTCATGAGACGTTGTGAATTGTGATGTTTAGATTGCTTTATGAGATTGAGAAATCTGTTTGGCAATTGGAATTTTGAATAGCAAGAACTGGTTAATAATCGCTTAGAGATAAGGATAATTAACTAGCCGGATTAAGAATTAACAAAGCTTAATACAGGCGGATTAAAGCTTAATGCTAATTTAAGAATCAATCGTTAGGAAGAGATTCCAACTTTAGGTTATTAGGTTTAGGAATTCGGTTATCTCGAGAGAGAAACCGAATTCGGTTAAGAATTCATCCACGGGTAGCATAATTAGACTCATTGATCCTTTATCTTTTGTTTGATTGCCAACTATGTTTAGATTCCCTTTGGGTTTTTCTTCTTATCTTGATTATTTCGTTTATCAATCACTCTTGCATCTCCCTTAGGACTTAGCTTGTAGCTATTAGTTAGTTTAGAAATTATTTATCGCTAATTTTAGGTTAATATAACAAAGAACAAAGGAGTAACTCTGGGCTTTCACTTTCCCGAGGAATACGACCTTGATACTCGCCATTAGTGCTAGGATCGCATCGATAGGTACACTGCCTTATATTGTAGCTAACACGAGTAGCACCCATCAAGTTTTTGGCGCCGTTGCCGGGGAATTATATGAAAACTAGAGTGAAATTTGCTATTTGTTAATTTAGCTTTTTTTTTCTTTCTTTTTATTTAATGATTTTTTTTATTTTATTTGTACATATTTATTTAGTTTAAGTTTATGATTCAGATAGTGAATGATAAGGAGGTTCAATGCTAAACTCAAACTCTTTGTGTGACGCATTGGAAAATGGGATTAGGAACCAAGAGAGTGCTAAATATTGGGATACCCGTGCATCTTTAGAAGCTCGAGTGGAATCGTTTTGCAGGGCTACCGATCAACTCTCCACTCCTATCCTTTCATCTCAAGTTTTTTTATGAATTTTTTTGTGGTTTATATTTGAGTAATGATTGTCCATTGTGCAGTGATTTTACTCCTTATTCTTGTAACTGTGAACAAGTGAATTATACGGGCAATTGGCCAAGTGACTCGTATGGAAGCACCTATAATCAAGAGTGGAGTACTCATTCACCCTATGGATGGAGCTTAGATGGCCCAGAACCACCAGAATCTCAGCAACCACATCAGCAGCCTACTCTTGCACCTTCAACTCAAGATGAAGAGTTAGTGTCGGAGGAGCTGATGATGAGGTTCATTACAAGTCTTGATGAGAGATTCCAACAAACAGAGAGGATACTTGAAGATCAACAAGCCTCGATTAATAACAAAGAGCATCAAGTAGGCTTAATCTTCAAGTTACTAGCGGAAGAGCAATCGAGAACTCTATCAAAAGCTACTGAATCCGAGGAACATTTGAGCGCCGTCACTTTGCATTCAGGTGAGAATTTTTCTGGTTTATCTATTATGTTTGACGATGATGCTTATGTGCAGGACGATTTCTTGAACATGGAGATGGAACCAGAGAAGGAAGAGGTGAACATAATTCCTCTGAAAGACTATCAACAGGAATGTACAATTGATGATGCTGAGTTGCAGTTAGAGGAATTGTTGGTAGATTTTCCACAAGTCCCTTTGATGATGGAAGATGAGCACGAGTTATCCAATGAAGAAGTCTTAGAGGAGCTCGAGTTTCTTCTAGCAAGTGAACCTAGCCAGGGACTAAAGAAAACCATCAACACTCCTGAAGAGATTGCCCAACCATCGATCCTTCCAATTATTGAAACTCCAGCTTTCAGATTGGAAGAGCCCCTAGAGCATCATGACTACGTTCAATTATACGAGGAGCAAGTCTTGCCCATCATATTGGCAGCTTGCTTGATAGTCGGGAAGAGGAAATCGATGATTATCCCTCTAAGCGGATACTTGAAGCCATTTGCTTGGAGGAAGGATGGATGGTCGTCAATCCCCACCATTTGCTTTTCACCATGAGTCCAGCTAAGAAGACTCATCATATCAAAAAGAAGCGCTTTTGGGCGGCACCCCAAATTCTATTTTTCAATTTGAATACTTTACCCTTGCATTGTGAACTTAGTTGATTAGGTTTTATAGTTGGTTTTTGTTAAGTTTTATTTATGTTGAGTGTATGAGTTGAGCACTTATTGGTTTTGCAGGTGAGAATGAGTGAGAAAGTGTTGAGAATCGCAACTTTTGCATTTCCTGGAGAGAAACACGAGCGTGTTCAAGACCGTGTTCGTGAACACGTCCCGTGTTCTAATTGAAGAAAATCAAACTAAGATGAACACGTCCACAGAAGCTAACACGGTAATTTATGCCCTGCCGTGTCTATAACACGTCCCCGTGTCCAAGACCGTGTCCATGACACGGGCGTGTTCTCAGAAGTGGTAAGTCAGCACATTTTAATTCGCTTAACACGGCCCGATATCCTGGCCGTGTTCATGAACACGTCCCCTGTTGGAGAACACGGGCGTGTTCCGCACACTGCTTATATATACCACTTCATTCAAAATCTTCAAAAAAAAATTTTGCTCTCCCATAGTTTGGCAATTATGTAACGCCTGCATTTTCTCATCATCCATGTTATGTGCATTTACATTTAATCATTGGGCATATGATGGTATATCAATGATATTTTTATTTTATGAGAACATATATATATTAATTATAAGTAGAGAATAAGAAGCATGATATTAGATTATTAATTTAGATAAGTTGATTAAGTACTTGGGTTATGTGTATTAAGCCTTAAGACTTAATTGAACCAATAGTTGAAGGTTGGGTAAATAGATTGGACTTAAAAGATACAATTAAAAGTTAGTACCTATATATGGTTAGTAAGAATTAATTTAGGGTGATAAAAATAGTTTAGTAGGTGGTGGCATTAAGAGAGGAATATTGGAAATTGGAACCATGAGTAAGCTCATTTTACCTCTTCATTTCTCTAAAATTTGTACATGGCCAAAAACACAAAATTTGGAATAAGAGAGAGGAGTGGAATACCTAGAAAAACTTAAGATTAAGATAGGATTTTGCCAACTATTGATGGAGCCAAGCTAAAGCTAAAGGATTTAAGCATATTAGCAACCCAAAAGCTGAAATTGGTAAGTTGTTACTTGAGTGTTATTAATTTGTCATTAGGGTTCTTGATTACAAATTGGAAAAACTTCATTTGATGCTCTCATTGATTAATTAAAGGTCTGATTATCATGAATTAGTAGAGTATTGAATGATTGCATAAAGATTAAGCTTGATTTAAGTTTAAGTATGTTAAGATAGAAAACTGTCAAAATTCCAGCAACCTTGATGTTCTGTATTTTAGGCATAACATGGGTTATATAAGTCCAAATTAAGATTAATTGGTGTCTATGGAAAGTTTAAAGAGTCCTCTATAACTTTGTGGTTTTGTGATTTCGCTATTTTTTCCGTTTTGGTTGCTTAAATTGAGCAAACAGATTGCTGCTCGGGTACAACTAGCTGTATGACCCTTGCTCAGTAATTTGAAAATAATTAAATCTATAGAAGTCGGAATTGAGTAATTCTTCTTGGAGATGAAACTAGACGCATAAATGGATATTTCTATTTAATATGAGATTTTTGTATTAAGCCAATTTTTCCCAGCAATAAATATACCTTGGTACTAAATTCTGTCTAGAAAACAGAAATGTTGGAGATTAGTTTTATGCAATTTATTGATGTTAATTTGAGTTAAATTGGTATTTAACTAGATGGGAAATGTTTATAGGATATTAAAACAGTAATTGAGAGTCTTAGAGGAAGAGTTAGACCTATGAATTAGAGAGGGGATGATCTTGTAATGCATTAGAACTCGCATTTACATGAATATTTGTAATATGCATGAAATGTGAATTGATAAATGTGTTGACAGGTACTCAAAGGCCTGGAAAGGAAGTTGTGGAGAAAGGAGGTTCTTATATGCTAAAGGAATAAGTATATTTTGAGTAAGTAAATAGTTAATATTTGCTATGTTCATATATTTAATCAAATGTTCCGCAAATGGTTGCGTTTGCTTAATATTGTTTATGTTTGAATGACTGAGATGGAAATGATTGGTGTTGAGTGGAACAATTGTTATTGCTGAAATATGATATAAGTGAAATGATTGAATTGTGATGTTAAGTGCATATGTGCATGTGAATGGTGGATTCCCCTAGAGGAAATTGCATTCTTAGGGCTTATTATTTCTAAACATGGAGTGCAACCAGATTCATCAAAGATTAAAGCAATTATTGAATGGGAACCGCCTAGAAATGTTTCTGAAGTTCGAAGTTTTCTTGGGTTAGCTGGCTATTATAGAAGATTTGTAAAAGATTTTTCAGTTATTGCTAAGCCTCTAACAGCTTTGTTAAAGAAGAATGTGCCATTCCAATGGACGGAGTTATGTGATCAAAATTTTCAAGAGTTGAAGAAAAGGCTTACTACTACACCGATACTCGCATTGCCATCTGAAAATGGAGGTTATGTTGTATATACTGATGCTTCTAGGCAAGGACTTGGATGTGTCTTAATGCAGCATGGGAAGGTTATAGCTTATGCTTTAAGACAATTACGACCTCATGAGCTGAATTATCCTACACATGATCTTGAATTAGCAGCTATTGTACATGCATTGAAGATATGGCGACATTATTTATACGGGGAGACATTTCAGATATTTACTGATCATAAGAGTTTGAAATATATCCCTACGCAGAAATAGTTGAATCTGAGACAATGAAGATGGATTGAGC
This sequence comes from Ricinus communis, assembly GCF_019578655.1. Classification (NCBI taxonomy): domain Eukaryota; kingdom Viridiplantae; phylum Streptophyta; class Magnoliopsida; order Malpighiales; family Euphorbiaceae; genus Ricinus; species Ricinus communis. Next base: position 18,605,851 of record NC_063257.1, on the reverse strand, counting down.
TTTTGAAGGATTATGATTGCACTATTGATTATCATCCTGGAAAAGCAAATGTTGTTGCTGATGCTTTAAGTAGGAAGTCAGTGGAAAATTTTTCAAGTATGATTTGTTACAATGTAGAATATTTAGTTGCACTTAGAGCTATGGATGTGAAGTTTTATGTTTATGACAATGATCTCATTAGCCACATTACAAGTAAAGCCTTTGATTGGAGATAAAATTAAAGATGCACGGTGAAGATTCTTATTTGCAAAGGATGAAGGGTAGAGTACAAGAAGGAAAGAATACACAATTTGTGTTGAAAGATGATGGTGTGTTATTGAATAGAAATCGCTATGTGTACCTGATGTAGGAAATTTGAGAAAGGAAATCATGCATGAAGCGCACTATGCACCTTATGCAATGCATCCTGGAAGTACCAAAATGTACAAAAATTTGAAGCCTTATTATTGGTGGCCAGGCAATGAAGAAGGATGTGCGTGAATTTGTGAGTAAGTGTTTGACATGTCGGCCAAGTGAAAGGAGAGCACCGGGCATCCGCAGGTAAACTTCATTCTTTATCTATACCTGTGTGGAAGTGGGATAAGATTACTATGGATTTTGTTATGGGATTGCCATGACATTTAACAAGCATGATGCTATTTGGGTAATTGTTGATCGACTTACTAAATGTGCTCATTTCTTACCCGTGAAGCAAAATGATTCACTTGATAAACTTGCTGAATTGTATATTTCCGAGATTGTTAGATTGCATGGTGTGCCTATATCTATTGTATCGGATAGGGATCCCGATTTACTTCTCGTTTCTAGGAGAGTTTGTAAAGCATATGGTACTAAGCTTCATTTAGTGACTTTTTCATCCTCAAACAGATGGGCAATCGGAAAGAACTATTCGGACATTAGAAGATATGATGAGGGCTTGCACACTTGAGTTCAAGGGTAACTGGGATGATTACATACCACGGATGGAATTTGCGTGATAACAGCTGGTTTTTCATTCTAGTATCGGTATGGCTCCTTATGAAGCTTTGTATGGGAGGAAATGTAGAAGTCCAGATGTCGGGATGTTGAAGATTTAAGACAGCTTGAAGGTCCGAATTGGTACAAGAAACAGTGGATAAAATAGAGATAGTTAAAAAGAATTTGAAAGTAGCACAGATGAATAAAAGAGTTATACTGATTTGCATCGAAGGGAAATGGAATATATTGTGGGTGATAAAGTTTTCATGCGGGTATCACCATGGAAAGGAATATTAAGGTTTGGTAAATAAGGGAAATTGAGTCCAGAGGTATGTAGGACCTTATGAAATTATTGAAAGAGTTAGACCATTGGCTTATAGGTTAGCATTACCTACAGAGTTGTCTTCTATTCATGATGTTTTCACGTTTCTATGTTGAGGCGATATAGATCGGATCCTAGTCATATCATTCCGGAGCCGGAGATAGAAATCACGGGAAAAGTTGACATATGTGGAAGAACCGATAGAAATTCTTGATCGAAGGGTTAAGAAATTGAGAAATAAAGACATTCCTATGGTCAAAATTAAGTGGAGTCATCATTCACCAAGAGAAGCAACTTGGGAAGTAGAAGAGCATATGAGACAGAAGTATCTGCATCTATTCCATTATAATGTTGGTGAGTTCTTAAGGAAGGTAGAGTTGTAACGCCTGCATTTTCTCATCATCCATGTTATGTGCATTTACATTTAATCATTGGGCATATGATGGTATATCAATGATATTTTTATTTTATGAGAACATATATATATTAATTATAAGTAGAGAATAAGAAGCATGATATTAGATTATTAATTTAGATAAGTTGATTAAGTACTTGGGTTATGTGTATTAAGCCTTAAGACTTAATTGAACCAATAGTTGAAGGTTGGGTAAATAGATTGGACTTAAAAGATACAATTAAAAGTTAGTACCTATACATGGTTAGTAAGAATTAATTTAGGGTGATAAAAATAGTTTAGCAGGTGGTGGCATTAAGAGAGGAATATTGGAAATTGGAACCATGAGTAAGCTCATTTTACCTCTTCATTTCTCTAAAATTCGTACATGGCCAAAAACACAAAATTTGGAATAAGAGAGAGGAGTGGAATACCTAGAAAACTTAAGATTAAGATAGGATTTTGCCAACTATTGAAGGAGCCAAGCTAAAGCTAAAGGATTTAAGCATATTAGCAACCCAAAAGCTGAAATTGGTAAGTTGTTACTTGAGTGTTATTAATTTGTCATTAGGGTTCTTGATTACAAATTGGAAAAACTTCATTTGATGCTCTCATTGATTAATTAAGGTCTGATTATCATGAATTAGTAGAGTATTGAATGATTGCATAAAGATTAAGCTTGATTTAAGTTTAAGTATGTTAAGATAGAAAACTGTCAAAATTCCAGCAACCTTGATGTTCTGTATTTTAGGCATAACATGGGTTATATAAGTCCAAATTAAGCTTAATTGGTGTCTATGGAAAGTTTAAAGAGTTCTCTATAACTTTGTAGTTTTGTGATTTCGCTATTTTTTCCGTTTTGGTGGCTTAAATTGAGCAAACAGATTGCTGCTCGGGTACAACTAGCTGTATGACCCTTGCTCAGTAATTTGAAAATAATTAAATCTATAGAAGTCGGAATTGATTAATTCTTCTTGAAGATGAAACTAGACGCATAAATGGATATGTCTATTTAATATGAGATTTTTGTATTAAGCCAATTTTTCCCAGCAATAAATATACCTTGGTACTAAATTCTGTCTAGAAAACAGAAATGTTGGAGATTAGTTTTATGCAATTTATTGATATTAATTTGAGTTAAATTGGTATTTAACTAGATGGGAAATGTTTATAGGATATTAAAACAGTAATTGAGAGTCTTAGAGGAAGAGTTAGACCTATGAATTAGAGAGGGGATGATCTTGTAATGCATTAGAACTCGCATTTACATGAATATTTGTAATATGCATGAAATGTGAATTGATGAATGTGTTGACAGGTACTCAAAGGCCTGGAAAGGAAGTTGTGCAGAAAGGAGGTTCTTATATGCTAAAGGAATAAGTATATTTTGAGTAAGTAAATAGTTAATATTTGCTATGTTCATATATTTAATCAAATGTTCCGCAAATGGTTGCGTTTGCTTAATATTGTTTATGTTTGAATGACTGAGATGGAAATGATTGGTGTTGAGTGGAACAATTGTTATTGCTGGAAATATGATATAAGTGAAATGATTGAATTGTGATGTTAAGTGCATATGTGCATGTGAATGGTGGATTCCCCTATGAAAAAAAAGATATATATATAAAGCCTTGGGAGGCTAAAGCTCAGAGAGGTACGTAAAAGTGTATAATGTGAGATGAGGCGGAGCGGCTCTACGTGTGTGATATGTGAGGATGAGGCGGAGCAGCACATTAAAGGGGATCCACAAGCTGTGAGAACTAACCATAATTGTTGAATTGTATTTCTTCTATGATGGTTGTAATGAATTGAGTAGAATGGTATGACTTTATACCTAAACTATGAATATCATGGAAAGTTATGTGATTGGGTGGAAATTGTATTAAGTGTATGTGATATAGATTATGTTGATTATTTATTTCACTGAAATGGAGGCTCACCCCTCTCCAAAATTTTTCTTTTCAGGTTTGTAAATAGTAGTGCATCCGTTGGTTGTATGCGAAGTCTAGCTTTTAGCGATTCACATCAAGTTGGGCCGGTTTTGTGAAGTGTCCTCCTGATGCATTTTTGTATGCAGTTATGTGATATATATGGAAGTATGCCTTATAAGGCATAAGAAGATGTTTGTAATACTTGTTAAATGATGTTTAAGTATAATCATATGTTTATATGTTAATAACCTTGTGTCTGGATTCTTAACAACCTAAATATTGACCTATCTACCTGTAGTATATATTCTACGACGCTTGTATGCTTCCTGGCTAATGTTTATTGGTTAACATGTGATGGGGGTGTTACAAATTATCTCCTCTCTTACTCTTTCACTTCTTATTTCTCATTTCGAAGGCTTTGGATATTGCGTTTGTCAAGTAAGTACCCTCCAACTTCATTTTTCATTATTTTATTTTGATATTAGTTCGAATTTATATTTTCTTTTTTTGTTGGAATTTTGTGTTTCAATTTTTTTTTATTTTTTTTATTTTTTTTATTTCTTTATTTCCTTATTTTATTATTTGGTGTATGCATTTACATTCATGTTTGTGCTTAATTTTCTTTTATTTTCTTTAATATAGTTTATATACTTAACTTGCTCATATTTTCTGTTTTTCTTTTCTACCATTATTTATGATTGTGATTAATTCCTTATTTTTCTCTTTATTATTATTGTTTCCGTCAGCTAAACAATAGGCTCTGCTAGATAGTCAACTCGCTTTGTGTCTGTTTTATATTAGCATGTTTGTTTGCCTTGTGATGGATTATGGCGAAGTAAACTCCATATGGATGAATTGCAAATTTAATTGGTTAGCATCGGTTGGCAGTGTTGTGGATTAAATTTTCTTTGCAGGACATTGAGCAGTTTCATTTTATCGAGTTAAATCATTTGGTTTATCCATTTTATGCCGTTATGCTGCCAGAATTTTGTTGATCCTTAGTACTAAAAGTTTCCTTTTCAGGTACCATGTCCACCAGACGAGGATCAGGAGTTTACAAGAGGAGGCGGACCGATGGTTCCTCTTCCTCTCGATCATCAAGCGCTGCACCGACTAGTTCAGGCCAAATTAGACCACCGCAGCGCCATCGATTCCTACTTTTCCAAGGGCAGCCCACCTTTAAGCAGAGATATCAATCGATGAGGCACAAAGATTTGGGAAAGGGGCGTAGGATAGATCAGCCAAGACAGAGACTGGCTTCGGACTTGTACTGCAATCCGCCGATATCTTAAGACGCCCCCATTTCAATATTTCTTTGACATTGTTGAACCAACATATAGGGAGTTGACTGTGGAGTTTGCCAGCACTTTCTTTCTGCAAAGCCAGTTGTGGGACTTCCAACAACCGCATGCGATCAGTTTTGAGACTAGCAAGGCAGACTTTCACGATGAGTGTACAGCAGTTTGGGGTACACTTAGGCTTGTGGACTGAGGAGGATGCAACTGGAGAGGTTTATAGTCGCTGTATACACACGCCTAGTGTGTCATATCCGCAGATGTGGGCTGAGATTTCTAATGACACCGAGGTTCATAAAGGCCGGTCCAAGGCGTCTAACTTGCCCGAGGGATCGGTACTTGCATGCATTGTCGGCTAGGACCATCAACGGCGGGGGAGATAGTGGTGGTGTAGTTACCCACCCGTGGACTGTTTATACTTTACAAGCATGCACTAGCACCCGGTCTGTCGACATGGGGTACTTATTGGCCGACGTGATCGCGCCTTCCGCAATAACTCAAAGAAGGTATTTTTCCCGTTTTGGGACTTACATTACTCGACCGGCTAGGAGCTTAGGAGTTTTGGAGGAAGCGATACCACATTTGATGTGAGCTGGGGTGATGGAGACATTGGGACTTCCCTAGATGGTTAGTATGGGGATGGTGACTCGTGAAAGGGTCCGCTAGGACTAGAGTATAGATCGAGGAATGCTCTCTTCGGCGACTCGAGAGGAGCGACCGCCCCACGAGCCCATGGTACAGGATGTCCCACCTTCTTCCCGATATTCCAGTCTTCCCTCTAGATTGTCTACTTGACTCCTTCCGGGTCTTCTTTACTGTTTTAGGAGTCTCCCTAATTGAGTTTAGAGAGCCGTAGAGTCTTAGAGTGAGGTTGGCGGAGGAGCAAAGAACAACATTTCATTCGACAAGAGGCTTTTCAACAGGACCTTTACGGCCAGTTGAGTTTCAGAGCCGGATGATGGCTCAGTTTGAGGCGAGGGCTATGCTTCAAGCCCTGATTGAAGCAGGGAGGTAGGTTAGAGGCCTCTATGGCCAATGACATGTTCGATGATATTTTGCTACGGACTTTGCACTGCCTGTCCACAGAGCCGGGTTCCAGAGCAGAGCCATTTGGACATCCCTCTAGCGGATGATCTAGGCTGGCCTCCCTCTCCGACCGAGCACCTTTCAACACAGCAGTGACTGACGAGCCTCCTATTAACGTTGCTCCTGCTGATCCACCGGCCTCCCTGCATGTGACACTACTTCCGATCCTCGGAGAGCGGCCCACTCCTCCACCATTGCACCGGCCAGGCGCCTCGATATACTCGCTGATGCACCTCTTTGACTCCGGAGCAATAATCGTGGTGATAGTTTCTTTTTCCTTTTCATTTCATATATTTTGTACACTGAGGATAGTGTGTCCTTCAAGTGTGGGGTGGGTGATATTTATCCCATCTTAGTTATTTGTTTATTCTTTGTGCAATTTTTTGTAAAATTTTGAAAATTTCACTTTGTTTCGATGCTCTTACTGTTGACTTGATTTTGAAATCCTGTTTATGTCCATGTGATCGGGTAAAACCGATAGTGTTGAGTTTTGCGGAAGAGTGTAAGATAATTAGTTTGAGTTTTGCACTAAGTTGCTTTGGTTTATTTAATTCTGTTTTGATGATTTTTGTTTGGAACCTACTTAAAAGCACACTTGTGAGAAATTGAGCCTAAATTGTAAGCATACACTTTATATGCTTGTATTTATTTCTTCTTGAGAGTGCCAAGTACTGTCTTTACTTTTAGAACTTGCTCGGTAATGCTTATGAGGGCCACAAGTAGAGTTTAACACTTTGGTATGATAGAGGCACTTAGGTTTTTCATTCTAGCCAAATAGCCTTCATTCGTTTATTGATTCTGTAGATAACCCTTTCTTTCACCATTTTTTTTATCATATTCTATTACCACTTAGTTTTATTCTGCTTTGGGTTATGATTTTGCACATGAGTTGTTTTTATTGGGAACTTTTGTCTTGGGAATAGCTTTAGAATCTTGTAGCAGCTTACTTCAATCCAAAAAGAAATTCACTCTATTATGTGAATGTTCTTCCCTTATGAAAAAAAAAAGAAAAAAAAAGAAAAAAAAGAAAGAAGAAAATATAAAAAAAAATAAAAAAAAGAAAAAAAAGAAAAAGAGGGAAAGGTGATGAAAAGAAAGAAAGTAAGTGAGCTAAACATTTTGACTTGATTCCTATTTCCCACCTTGGACTACTATCCATTGTTTACCCCTTGTGATCATTGTGACTTGTGTGCATGTCATGTATTTCATTGCAGAACACCATAGGTTCAACTCTGATCAAGTTTACCTACCCTTACCTAATCCCCCGTTACAACCCTTATAAAGACCTCTTGACATGGTTGTTGACTCTCCATAAGTGGTAGGAGTAGGATTTAAGAGCAAGCATATAGTAAGTAAGGCAGTAGTTGATGCATTGAGCGATTAAACACTACCCTTTAAACACTTTGAGTGATTTAGAGTGAATCTGGTGAGGAGATGGTTCTGAATAATTTCCTTGAGACAATATTTTGTGAATTATTGGCATCTTGGTTGTGATACTTGAATTGATTGCTTCGTTTCTTTTTGTTTGACTTATGCTTATTAAGGATATGTGCAGGAACTCTCTAGCTTGTTTGTCAGTTTAAGTATTGTTCCTTAGTGGTTTATTTTCCTTATTTTACTTTTGATTGCTTGAGGACAAGCAATGAGCTAAGTGTGGGGTTATTTGATGTGCGTAAATACACACATCTAAATGGGGTTTTTAAGATTGATTTTATGGACATTTGGATGTGAATTGGTCTCAACACTCACCTTATACATATGTTTGTGTGCATTAGGTCCAAAAGAGGTCAAAGGATGAAAAAGGAAAGAATTGGAGCATAATTGACGCCAAAGTCATTAAACGAGCTAAGTACGAGCATGAGGAAGCTGAACAGGGCCGTGTTGATCTCAACACTGGCCGTGTTCTCAACACGGTCACAAACATGGGTCGTGTTACCAACATGGGGACAAACACGGCCGTGTTGGACATTAAAGAAGAAGTAGATTTTAGGGAGCACGGCCACAGAGAGTAACACGGCCAGAAACACGGCCGTGTTGGAGGCGACAGGGGGTATTAATTAAAAGAACGAAAAGAAGAGAAAAAGAGGAGGCTAGGGTTAGAACATCCCAAAACCCTAATTTTTCTCTCCCTAAGGGTTTTCTGAGCTGAAACCAAGGGAAAAGGAGACTTGGATTAAGGTTTCAATCAGATTTCCTTGAAGGATCGAAGATCGGGCAAGGTTCATTGATTTATTTTCAAATCGAGCAAGAGGAACAAGAATCGATTCAATTGGAGCAAAAGGATTTGGGGCTCTTTACTCTCATCCAAGGGTGTAATCGGGTTTTCTCTACCTTTGCTTATTGTTGTAATTGAATTCTTGTATATTTTAAGAATGAACATGATTAGCTAGATTGATTAAATCCATTGGGATTTCTTTACTATGTTGGCTTGATATTATATTGTTGGATTGTTTGAGTTGGTTTTGTATTCTTCTTGTTTTCAGTATTAATAAGATTATGCATTATTCATGAGACGTTGTGAATTGTGATGTTTAGATTGCTTTATGAGATTGAGAAATCCGTTTGGCAATTGGAATTTTGAATAGCAAGAACTGGTTAACAATCGCTTAGAGATAAGGATAATTAACTAGCCGGATTAAGAATTAACAAAGCTTAATAGAGGCGGATTAAAGCTTAATGCTAATTTAAGAATCAATCGTTAGGAAGAGATTCCAACTTTAGGTTATTAGGTTTAGAAAATCGGTTATCTCGAGAGAGAAACCGAATTTGGTTAAGAATTCGTCCACGGGTAGCATAATTAGACTCACCGATCCTTTATCTTTTATTTGATTGCCAACTATGTTTAGATTCCCTTTGGATTTTTCTTCTTGTCTTGATTATTTCGTTTATCAATCACTCTTGCATCTCCCTTAGGACTTAGGTTGTAGCTATTAGTTAGTTTAGAAATTATTTATCGCTAATTTTAGGTTAATATAACAAAGAACAAAGGAGTAACTCTGGGCTTTCACTTTCCCGAGAAATACGACCTTGATACTCGCCATTAGTGCTAGACTGCATCGATAGGTACACTGCCTTATATTGTAGCTAACACGAGTAGCACCCATCAAGTTTTTGGCGCCGTTGCCGGGGAATTATATGAAAACTAGAGTGAAATTTGCTATTTGTTAATTTAGCCATTTTTTTTCTTTCTTATTATTTAATGATTTTTTTGTTTATTTATTTTATTTTATTTGTACATATTTATTTAGTTTAAGTTTATGATTCAGATAGTGAATGATAAGGAGGTTCAATGCTAAACTCAAACTCTTTGTGTGACGCATTGGAAAATGGGATTAGGAACCAAGAGAGTGCTAAAAATTGGGATACCCATGCATCTTTAGAAGCTCTAGTGGAATCGTTTTGCAGGGCTACCGATCAACTCTCCACTCCTATCCTTTCATCTCAAGTTTTTTATGAATTTTGTTGTGGTTTACATTTGAGTAATGATTGTCCATTGTGCAGTGATTTTACTCCTTATTCTTATAACTGTGAACAGGTGAATTATACGGGCAATTGGCCAAGTGACTCGTATGGAAGCACCTATAATCAAGAGTGGAGTACTCATTCACCCTATGGATGGAGCTTAGATGGCCCGGAACCACTGTATCTGAAGAACTACATCGACCAATTTACTCTTTCACCTTCAACTCAAGATGAAGAGTTAGTGTCGGAGGAGCTGATGATGAGGTTCATTACAAGTCTTGATGATAGATTCCAACAAACAGAGAGGATACTTGAAGATCAACAAGCCTCGATTAATAACAAAGAGCATCAAGTAGGCTTAATCTTCAAGTTACTAGCTGAAGAGCATCAAGTAGGCTTAATCTTCAAGTTACTAGCATCAAGTTTTCTTATATTGATAAATATACCCCCTTAGAGAGTTGTTTTCACATATTAAAAAATATATCCTGTTTATGCGGCTATTTCTCAAATTCACAAACTTACCCCTCTTACAGGGTTATTTTCTTGTATTCATAAATATATCACTCTTAAAGGGTTATTTTTTCATATTCACAAATATACCCCTCTTACGGGGTTGTTTTCTTTTATTGACAAATACACCCCTTTTACGGGGTTATTCTATCATACTCATAAATCTACCGCTCTTACGGGGTTATTTTTTAAAATTCACAAATATACCTCTCTTATGAGATTATTTTCTCATATTCACAAATTTTACCGTCTTACGGGGTTATTTTCTTGTAGTCATAAATATATCACTCTTAAAGGGTTATTTCTTCATATTCACAAATATACCCCTCTTACGGGGTTGTTTTCTTTTATTGACAAATACACCCCTTTTACGGGGTTATTCTATCATACTCATAAATCTACCTCTCTAACGAGATTATTTTTTAAAATTCACAAATATACCTCTCTTATGGGATTATTTTCTCATATTCACAAATTTTACCCTCTTATAGGGTTGTTTTCGTACATTAAAAAATATACTCCTTTTACACAGTTGCTTTTTCATACTCACAAATATACCAATCTTGTGGGTTTTTTTTCTCATATTCACGAATTTACCCCTCTTACGGGGTTGATTTCTCATATTTACAAATATACCTTTTTTACAGCGTTGTTTCCTCATACTCACAAATATCCCTATTCACGAGGTTGTTTTCTCATATGAAAGAATATACCCCTTTTACGCGGTTGTTTTCTCATACTCACAAATATACCCCTCTTACGGGGTTGTTTTCTAATATTCACAAATTTACCCCCCTTATGGAATTATTTTCTTATATTTACAAATATACCCCACTTACGAGGTTGTTTTCTAATTTTGACAAATATACACCTCTTAAGAGGTTGTTTTCTTATATTTAAAATATGCCCCTATTATATGGTTATTTTCTCACTCATAAATATACCCGTCTTACGGGGTTGTTTTCTCATATTCATAAATGTACCCCTTTTACAGTGTTGTTTTCTTATATTCACAAATATATCCCTCTTACAGTGTTGTTTTCTCATATTAGAAAATATACCCCTTTAATGCGGTTGTTTTCTCATAATCATAAATATACCCCAATTATAGCGTTGTTTTATTTTATTGACAAATATACCCCTCTTACGAGGTTGTTTTCCTATATTAAAAAATATACCCTTATTATAGGATTATTTTCTCATACTCAAAAATATATCCTTTTTACTGGGTTGTTTTCTGATATTCACAAATATACCCCTCCTATGGGGTTTCTTTCTTATATTGTCGAATGTACCCTTCTTACGTGGTTGTTTTTTCATATGAAAAAATACACCCCTTATATTGTTATCTAGAGAACCTCAAGCTAACACAATTTACTTTGAAAGAATTACTTATTTATTTACTTATAATCATTATTAATAAAATTATTATTATCTTGAAAAACACCTTTATAAAGTCATAAAATCTCTAGTCATTTTCTTTTTTTAAAATTCTGCAATATCGCACACTAGGGTGATACCCCTTATCACTAAAGGGTTGCAATGCATATGATATATGATGCATGTCCTGAAAATGAGTTATGGTGCTTACGGTATACTAGACTCGACATTTAATGTGCATGCCTAATAATGAAATGCCATAATGAGTTTCTTGCGGGACTGGGTGCAGTATTGTATTTTAAAACACTTCTGTTCTACTTAGAAAAATAAGTAGTGTTCGCTTAAGCTTCTCTGAATTTCGAGCACCCGTAAGATACACACCAACCGTTATTCTTATTTTTCTTACAACCATAAACCTCAACCTTAAATGCTATGACCTCTGCTCGACATTCTAAGTACTAATGTCAGCTTTGCTCATTAAGATGATACATGAAGTAATGACAAGCAAATTTATGGGATGACCGCAACTACACTCTGCACCAACCCTAAACTGTATTTCCCATCACCGAAATAATAATCGAAACATCTAAGGCTGGTCTGTACTAATAACTTGTAGAAACGGCAATGAATCGACCGCGCTTTCTAACATCTCGCAATAGAAAGTTTACTACCACTAAGTAGAGAACTTACCACAAATCTTTAGCCTTGCTATTGCAACTGCGCTTATTCTCAAAACAATATTAAAGATAAGCTCACAAGTCAAAAAAGAAATAATAGACTCTCTAACAGTAAACCTGAGACAAGAGTCAATAGAAACAAACAAAGACAAACTTAATCCTAGCTCCGCAGTACCAAGAATGCTAACCTAGGTCGAAGGAAATCTAAACCTAGGCTTTAATACTAACTTTGTCATGATCTGAACTGTGGGCCCATGACTGGCATTAGGGAATGGGTAGGATTAAGGCCACCAAGGCCGGTAGTAAGCCTCACTATTCGATATTTCCAATATGCATATGGAAAACATAATATTAAATTAGTCTGACATTACCATTCACAAGTTTATAATTGGACATTAATAACACTCCATAATTTGTTACAAACCAGATCAAACATAACATATGGAGTATACTAATGCGGAGAGTAGAATTTTAAATAATTAACTATGTGAAAGTATATATTAATTACAATAGCCCCGATGGAAGGAAGCGGGTGCATCCAATGCGGGGGACAAAGAACCTAGCATCATCTGAAAAATTAAAGCGGGGTATCGACCTCGAGAGTGAGTTAGAAATCATATAATGCAAGAATAAATACAACCACCTCAATAAAATATTTGTTTAATCAAAATAAAAAATTATGTCATATTAAAACGCGTGTCATGCCATTTAGTAAAATATAATTTTCATGTTACGGGACGAGTACCTCAGCAGAACCCTAACCCCAACATTAACAGCCTTTCGGCTCACTCACTCCAACAGGACTAGCTCCTAAAGAACGGAGCTCGACCGGGATCCTTAGATCTAGTCTGGTCACTTAATTCCTAATAAAGTCGGTGCCTAGAGAGCAACGCTCGACCAAGGACCTTTAATCCGGCAATCCAATCTTCACAGCCTAGAGAGTTGAACTCGACTAGGGCAAGTCTCAAAAATATTCTTTTACTACTTGTCTCAAATCTATATTGGTGCACACTCGGTCCTGACACAACCCATTAGGTGGCATGTTCTACAGCCATCTCATCCCGAGTCAATATGCAATCATAATATCAACTCAATGATGTGGAAAATGATATATAAATAGTAAATAGATAATTAATTCCAAAAAATAGTTATTTAGATGAATAATAAATAAATAAATAATTTAAATCTAAATATCAATTAATCAAAATTGCTATATAAAATTTTGGCATGACACATATATAGCAGATATATGACTTTAACTCACAGTTTTGATGACCCCCTTGCTTTGCTCATAAGCCTCGGGTGGAGTGGATTGAAATGATGGATTATCTATTCACAGGAACAATTCAATCAATAAAAATAAAATATTTAATAAATAACCCTAGGCCTAGACTCCTAGAATTGACTGTCTAAGAATTTGACTCTGAAATTCTACCGAAAATTCGGCAGAACCTCCCCTAAAATATAGACGTTTATCTCCCGTATAACGAGTCCAGAACCTGCTAGAAACACTTCTAATATTCATCAACAATAAAATCAATTTTAATTATAGGCTAATCACTTGGTTAAAATCTCAATTGTAAATATCTAAATAAATTACTTGAATTTATAGCTATCGATTCAAGGTCCACTAATTTATTTATTCTAATTATTTAGCTTCAAATTATTAATATTTATAACGCAACTAAATATAAGGTCTTATATAAAATTATCACATTGCTCAATTCGATAGCATAAAATTTTTATTTTCTAAGATACTTACACATAAATCTTAAATTTTTTTCTCCAGTAAATAACCAATATAATTTTTAACTAATAATTTCTAAAATCAACAGGCTAAAAAATTACTGAGACGCTTGATAAATCGGTCGACTCACCTTAATCGCTGGGCCAGATTGACCGTCGAATAACACGCAGATGATGATTCTAGCATCTGATTCTCCGATCCAATTCTCGATCATTTCGATACATCACAAACAGTCCCCAACCGTTGATTTTCCAACGGAGTCCAATCGCTGCAAAATTAGTGTCATTAGAAAGCTTGGGACTAGGGGAGTTCATCCATGAACTCCGTTTAGCCATAACTCGCTGTAGATGGCTGATAAAACCCGAAAACCAAGCTCCCTACATAACTTTTCCTTCACTAGATCACACTCCTTCGACCACCATTGCCACAGCTGCTACCCCCAAATGAAAGCCCATTCTTAGGCGAGTTGATCGCCACTAGATGCAACTGTTACCATCGCCGGAAAAGCCATGAACGACATTAAAGAACTTACTGTCCTCTTACAGGTTTTTCCGATGCCCATCGCCGTTAGAGCTAATGCCGTTGTTGCTGTTGTACTCGCCAGCGCCTCCTCCTTCTCTGACCAACTCCACCGCACCTCATACGAGCTCACCTCCCATCTGCCATTAATGGTCGTTCCCAAGCTCCCTCTCTCTTCCTTCTTCTTCTTCTTCTTTCTTTCTTCTTTTTCTTTCTTTCTTTAAGCCATATACTCCCTTGGTCCCTCCATTCTTTAGTCATCAACTATTACCCCCTTGTAAATTCTAATTTAACCCTCCATCTTTTCTTTAGTATTTCAATTAAGCCCCTAACTACTTATTTTGGGCCAAAATATAATTATTAAGATATATAATTATTTATTTAGCCTTGTCTTTAATGGTAGTATTACTAGAATACCCCTACCCACATAATTAATTATAAAAATACCAATGGTGATATTTTTCCACTTAAATCCATTTTAAATCAAACTTTGATTTTTAGCCACCTTCTCATAAATAAATATCAACTTAATCCTAGAACCTACTTAATTCAATTAATCAATTTATTAACTATTTTTAATTAAATCTAGTACCATTTAGATAAATATTTCTTTTATCATTTTCCAACTAAAATCTTCAAAAAAAGTATTTTTTAAAAAGGCTCAATTAAACATCAACGTATTATTTACTAAAATGCTCTTGGTAAATTATTAAAATTTTATTTAAAAAAAAAAGAAAATTTCGGGTATTACATTAGTATATTAAAAAATATACTCAATTTACACGGTTGTTTTCTTATACTCATAAATATAACATATTTTTACGGGAGTCTTTTTTCATATTAACAAATATACTCCTCTTATGGGGATTCATTTTTCATATTCACAAATATACTCCTCTAACGGTGTTATTTTCTCATATTCACAAATATACCCCTCTTACATTACTACTTTCTTATATTGACGAATATACTCTTCTTACGTGGTTGTTTTCTCATATGAAAAAATACACCCCTTTTACGTAGTTGTTTTCTGAAACTCACAAATATACACCACTTATTGGGGTTGTTCTCTTGTATTGACAAATATAGGCCTCTAATAGAGTTGTTTTCTCATACTACAAATTGTACCCTTTTTGTATGGGTTGTTTTCTCATACTCACAAATATACCCCTCTTACAGGATTGTTCTCCCATATTGACAAATATACCCTCTTACGGGGATATTTTATCAAATTCACAATTATACCCCTCTTACGGGATTGATTTCTTATATTCACAAATATACCCCCTTTACGGGGTTATTTCCTCATATTCATAAATATGCCCCTCTTATAGGGTAGATTGCTTATATTAACAAATACAACACTTTTACGAGATTGTTCTATCATACTCACAAATAAACCCCTCTTACGGGGTTGTTTCGTCATATTCACAACTATACCTTTCTTACGGTGTTGTATCCTCATACTCATAAATATACCCCACTTACTCGGTTGTTTTCTTATATTTACAAATATACTCCTTTTATGGCATTGTTTATTCATACTCTCAAATATACCCCTCGTACAGAGTTGTTTTTTAATATTCACAAATATACGCCTCTTTTGAGGTTGTTTACTCATATTAAAATTACACTCCTGTTCTGCGGGTATTTTCTCATACTCACAAATATACCCCTCTTACGGGGTTGTATTTTTCATATTGATAAATATACCCCTCTTACCGGGTTGTTTTCTCATAATCACAAATGTACCGGTCTTACGATGTTGTTTTCTGATATTAAAAAATATACCCTTATTACGGTTTTGTTTTCTCATATTCATAAATATACACCTCTTATGGTGTTGTTTTCTTATGTTCATAATTATATCCCTTTTATGGTGTTGTTTACTCGTACTCATAAATATATCCGACTTACAGGGTTATTTTCTTAAATTGACGAATATACCCCTCTTACGGGGTTGTTTTCTCATATTAAAAATTTGATACGAGCGTGGCTAACCTGTGCCAATTTCATATTCAATATTAATGTCTTCACCAAGGATCATCCACCTAATCAAGCAAACAAACTCTAATTCACAACAAGACCCTTAAATAACTTGTACTTAAGAACCTTAATTATAAAGAATTAAAGGTTGTTTAACATAAACAAAAGTCTAGATTAAACTAAGTTATAAAATACCAAGCCTTCACTTGATAAATTCACCAAGTTCATAAGAACAAAAAAAGAGAATTAACTCCAAAATAATCAATATTCAATAACTCCCTTTACATATAAATTCGTACTAGCTTATATAGGCCTTAAAAAAACCTAGTTCTATAATGATAAGAAAGCAAATAACAATAAGACTTGGAATAGAACTCCTAAACTACAAGGATAACTTAAAAAAGGACTTATAACTATTAAAAGAATTCTTTAAATGAACAAATACTCCTATAATTTATCCAATCCAAGCCCATAAAATAAACATGACTATTGGGTTTAAGTAACATGTGATATGCGGCCCATTCTTGAGTATTGGACTCCAGATAGCTTGATTTGTTTATTTTGAGCTTATCTTGACTTGTTCATGCCTCCAGATGTTGGATTAAGTTGATAAGAGTATCTTGAGACTATTATTTTGATTAAACCCAATCTCACTTGGACTTTGAATCTAACCAGGACTCTTAGTTAGATTAGGGTTCCTAGTGGAAATAGAATTCCTTTTGTCACTTGAACTCCTAATGTCATCAGGAATCCTTGCTGGATTTGGATTCCTATTGGAATTAGGACTCCTTGTTGAAGTAGGATTCCTTGAACAAGTAAAATTTGCATCATTAGGATTCCTTGTTGGAGTAGGATTCCTTGTGCTATATGGGTTCTCATCAAAATTATACCTCTTTTATGGGGTTATTTCTCAAACTCACAAATATACCCCTCTTACAAGGTTATTTTCTCATATTCATAAATATACCCCTCTTACGGGGTTGATTTCTCATATTCATAAACATATCCCTTCTATGGCGTTGTTACTCTTACTAATTAATATACCCGACTTACGGAGTTATTTTCTAATAGAGACAAATATACTCCTCATATGATGTTGTTTTCTCATATTTAAAAATATACCCCTCTTACGAGGTTGTTTTCTCATATTAAAAAATATACTCCTATTATGGGTTTCTTTTCTCATACTTACAAATATACCCCTATTATGGGTTTGTTCTCTCATACTCACAAAGATATAGCTCCGACGAGGTTCTTTTCTCATATTCACATATATACCCCGCTTACAGGGTTGGTTTCTCATATTCATAAATATACCCCACTTACGGAGTTGTTTTCTCATATCCACAATTATACTCCGCTTATGGGGTTGTTAACCTGTATTGACAAATATACCCCTTTTACGTGGTTGTTCTATCGTACTCACAAATATAGCCCTCTTACGGGGTTGTATTTTAATATTGTCAAATGTACCCCTCTTACAGGATTATTTTCTCATACTAAAAAAATATACCCCTCTTACAGAGTTATTTTATCATAGTCACAAATATATCCTTCTTACGGGTTGATTTTACATATTCATAAAAGGAAGGCCAAATAATCTAAAACCAAAGAATTACTTCTCATGATGAGCTATTTGAAGGAACTTTTCGTTGTATGGCCTCTAAAGCTTCTTCAAATAGATTTCCCTTTGAGTACGGCCTTGTTTACTCAAACTAACAAATATACCGAACTTACGGGCTTGTTTTGTCATATTAAAAAATATACCTCTATTATGGGATTGTTTTCTCATACTCACAAATATACCCCTCTTATGGGGTTGTTTTCTCATATTCACAAATATACACCTCTTACAGGGTTATTTTCTTATATCTATAAATAAACCCCTCTTATAGGGTTGTTATCTCATAGTAAGAAATATACCCTAGTTATGGGGTTGTTTTCTTATCCACACAAATATACCCCTCTTACGGGATTGTTTTCTCATATTCACAAATATACCCCCCTTACGGGGTTGGTTTCTCACATTCATAATTATAGCTCTTTTACGGCATTGCTTAGTCATAGTCACAAATATACCCGACTTATGGTGTTATTTTTTTATATTAATTAATATACCCCTCCTACAGGGTTGATTTCTCATATTCATAAATATACCCCTCTTACATCATTGTCTCCTCATATTCACAAATATACCCCTCTTACATCATTGTCTTCTAATTTTAACAAATATACCCCTCTTATGGGGTTGTTTTCCCATATTAAAAAATATACCCCTTCTACATGGTCGTTTTCTCATATTCACAAATATACATCTTTTACGAGGTTGTTTATTAATTTTTACAAATATATGCCTCTTATGAGGTTATTTTCTCATATTCACAAATATACCCTTCTTGTGAGGTTGATTTCTCATGTTTATAAATATACCCCTTTTACGGCATTGTTTACTCATACTCACCAATATATCCGACTTTTGGGGTTGTTTTCTTATATTGATAAATATACCCCCCTTATAGGGTTGTTTTGTCATATTAAAAAATATACCCATTTTATTAGGTCATTTTCTCAAACTCACAAATATACCACTCCTACGAGATTATTTTTTCATATTCACAAATATACCTCTCTTACTAGGCTGATTTCTCATACTCATAAATATATCCCTTTTAAAGTGTTGTTTGCTCATACTAACAAATGTACCTGACTTACGGGGTTGTCTTCTAATATTGACAAAAATACACCTCTTACGATTTTATTTTCTCATATTAAAAACTATACACCTATTATGGGGTTCTTTTCTCAAACTCTCAATTTTGCCCTTCTTTTGGTGTTTTATTCTCATACTCACATATATACCCCTCTTACGGGGTTGGTTTTTCATATTCACAAATATACCCCTCTTACGGGGTTGTTTTCTCATACTCACAAACATACCCCTCTTATGAGGTTCTTGTCCCATATTCATTTATAGACCCCCTCTTACAGCGTTAGTTTCTCATATTCACAAATATACTACACTTACGAGGTTGATTTCTCATAGTCATAAATATACCCCTTTGGCAATGTTGTTTCGTCATACTCACAAATATACTCCACTTACATGGTTGTTTTCTACTATTAATAAATATACCCCTCTAAATGGATTGTTTTCTCATATTATATAATATACCCCTCTTACAGAGTTATTTTCTCCTATTCATAAATATACCCATTTACGATGTTGTTTCCTCACACTAAAAAAATACTCCAATTACGGAGTTATTTTCTCGTATCAAAAAATATACCGTTACTATGGGGTTGTTTTCTCATACTCACAAATATAACACTCTTATGGGGTTGATTTCTCATATTCATAAATATATACCTTTTGCGGCGTCTTTTACTCATACTCACAAATATACCAGACTCACGGGGTTATTTTCTCATATTCACAAATATATCCCTCTTATGGGGTTATTTTCTCATATACACAAAAATAACCCACTCACGGGGTTGATTTCTCATATTCATAAATATACCCTTTTAGGGTGTTGTTAACTGATAGTCACAAATATACTCCATTTGTGGGGTTACTTTGTCATCTTAAAAAAAATACCTTATTATGTGGTTGTTTTCTCCTACTCACAAATATACCCCTCTTACGGGGTTGTTTTCTCATACTCACAAACATACCCCTCTTACAGGGTTCTTGTCTCATATTCATTTATAGACCCCCTCTTACACGGTTGGTTTCTCATATTCACAAATATAACCCTCTCACGGGGTTGATTTGTCATATTCATAAATATACGCCTTTTGCAATGTTTCATCATACTCACAAATATACTCTATTTATGGGGTTGTTTTCTACTATTAATAAATATACCCCTCTAAACGGGTTATTTTCTCATATTATATAATATACCCCTCTTACGGAGTTGTTTTCTCATATTCATAAATATACCCCTTTTACGATGTTGCTTCCTCATACTCATAAATATACTCCAATTATGAAGTTATTTTCTCATATTAAAAAGTATACCGTTACTATAGGGTTGTTTTCTCATAGTCACAAATATAGCCCTTTTACGGGCTGATTTCTCATATTCATAAATATACCATTTGTATAGTGTTGTTAACTCATAGTCACAAATATACTCCATTTGTGGGGTTGTTTTCTCATATTAAAAAAATATGGCCCTATTGTGGGGTTGTTTTCTCATACTCACAAATATACCCCTTTTACGGGGTTGATTTCTCATATTTATAAATTTTCCCCTTTAACGATGTTGTTTTCTCATATTCACAAATATACCCCTCTTACGAGGTTGTTTTCCTATATTAAAAAATACACCACTCTCAAGGGGTTGTTTTCTAATTTTTTATAAATGTACCCCTCTTACGGGGTTATTTTCTTATATTAAAAAATATACCCATGTTAGGCAGGCGTTTTCTAATACTCACAAATATACTCCTCTTATAGGATTATTTTTCTGATATTCACAAATATACCCCTCTCATGAGGTTGATTTCTTATATTCATAAATATACCACTTTTACTATGTTGTTTCCTCATACGCACAAATATACTCGAAATACGGAGTTGTTTTCTCATATTAAAAAAATATACCCCTATTATGAGGTTGTTTTTTCATACTCACAAATATACCCATCTTACGGAGTAGATTTCTGATATTCATTAATATATCACTTTTACCGTGTTGTTACATACTAACAAATATACCTGATGAGAACCCATGTAGCACAAGGAATCCTACTTCAACAAAGAATCCTAATTCCACTAAAGATCCTAATCCAGCAAGGAGTCCTGATGACATCAAGAGCTCATGCGACAAAAGGAATCCTATTTCCACTAGGAATCCTAATCCAATTAGGAGTCCTACCGAGATTCAACTTTGATTAATTGTATTTTATTCATGGATTAAAGCCCAACATGAAGATATGAAGATCAGATCTGATTTATGTTGAATTCAAGCCCAAACGTAAAGCCCAAGTCCAAGGTTGAATATTCAAAGTCAAAGTCCATGTCAAAATAAGAGTTTTCTTTTAACAAGTTCAAGTCAAAATACGAGTTTTCTTTTCTTTTAGTTTTGTTGATTTAGGAATCTTGGCCGCATATCCTAGTCATTCTAGGATTAGGATTATTTTTTTTAAACTCTATAAATAGAGCTATGTAATTCGGCAAAAGCAGATATATCATTGATTGAATAGAAAACCTTGTTTTTGCTTAAAGAGTTTCTTTGAGTGTTCTTGAGATTAAAGCTTATTGTTTAGGTTTTGATTTCACTTCTACCTTAATTTAATCATATTAACTTGTTAGTTTCTAGGATTAATTAAGTTCATCTCATTATAGCTATTGATCTTACTTCTTTATACATAAGGGTGACAGTTCCGGAAAGAACTTTTGGCAAACCTTATAAGTATTGATCTTGGTGTATAATCTTCTCTTCCATAGAAGGTTTACATCATTTGGTATCAGAACTAGCTTACAAGGTTTGGTTACGTATCCTATTTGTTATCTTCATTGTTCTTCTACTCACATACTCTTTTGTTTTAAGATTTCTCTTCATCTTATTCTCTTTGTCAAATTGTTTGGTTAAAGTCTTCGAGACGTTCTAGATAAATTGGTTTGTGATATCTTTATTTTGTTATTTCGTTTCCTTTAGTTTGCTTGATCAAAGTCTTTGAGACGTTTCAATCAAATTAAGCTCTATGTGTTTTGTTCTTGTTTTGTTATAAAAAAAATATATATATATATCAATCCATTAGTTTCTTCTTCTTATGGGGTTATTTTCTCATATTCACAAATATACCCCTCTTACGGGGTTCTTTTCTAATATTACAAAAATATATCCCTATTATGGGGTTGTTTTCTCACACAGAAATACATCCCTCTTACGAGGCTGATTTCTCATACTCATAAATATACCCTTTTTACAGCGTTGTTAACTCATAGTCACAAATATACTCCATTTACGGGGTTATTTTCTCATATTAAAAAGTATGGTCCTATTATGGGGTTGTTTTTTCATACTCACAAATATACCCCTCTTACAGGGTTGATTTTTCATATTCATAAATTTTCCCCTTCAACGATGTTGTTTTCTCATATTCACAAATATACTCCTCTTACGAGGTTGTTTTCTCATATTCAAAAATACACCACTCTCAAGGGGTTGTTTCCTAAGTTTTATAAATATACCCCCCTTACTGGATTGTTTTCTTATATTAAAAAATATACCCATGTTAGGCAAGTGTTTTCTACTACACACAAATATACTTATAATACCCAGTTTTTCAAAAAAGAAAATAAATAAATAAAATAATAATAATAATAATAATAATAATAATAATAATAATAAAATAAAAAATAAAAAATAAAATTCTTTTTCTTTCTTCCCTTTCCCTCCCTTCTCTCCCTCTTTCCTCTCCTCTTATTTCTTTTTCCTTCCTCCCTCTTCCTCTCTCCCTCCTCTCTTTCTTCCCTTCTCCCTTCTCCCGTCGGCTGCCTCACCTCACTTGCGTGCCCGAGCTACTCTGCCATTGGCCTTCTCCTCCTCTCCGTCGGCTGCGACCGTCTTCTTCTAATAATAAAATTCTTGTGGCCCGGCTCCTATTATTTAATTCCAACATATTTGATGTGTCTTTGGCAGGTTCTGAATCCATTTTACAGGGGGTATGTAATTTAGGGAAAGTTCTGCCGAATTTTGGACACTAAATTAACTTTAGGCAGTCTACTCTAAGAGTTTAGGTTTAGGAAAAATTTAAGAATTTCTATTAATTGAATATTTTTCATGACTAGATAATCCAGCCTTCCCTTGACTCCATCAAGGGCGTGTTAGAACTATGAGTTGTAGTCACATAATCTCTGCACTATTGTCAAGTCTAAATTTAATATGCTACTTTAGAAATTATGTTTAACATAATTATTAGTATCGCAATATAAATAATTTCATTTAATTATTAATTATTGAGAATAATTTTAATATTATTATCAGTAATATTATATCATTATTTTGGTAGTTAATGTTATACTAATACAATCATTATTATTATTTCCACACACAATTACATATTTGCTTTCCCTAAAATTTTAAATCTTTATTTCGGTATGTGTTGAATGATTATGTTAGACTATGATTATTATATATGTGTTGATTGTGATATTAGGATGAGGCTTCAGTAGAACATGCCACTTGATGGGTTACATCAAGACCGCGTGTGCACCAGTAATGATTAAAGACAGGTAACAAGGTTATTATGGATTTTTGCTCTGGTCGAGTATAACTCTCTAGGCTATGAAAGTTAATTTAGGAGAAAGGTCTGCAGTCGAGCAATGCTCTCGGGCATCGGCTTAGTTGGGAATCAAGTGTTCAGGGCTGGATGTAAGGACCATGGTCGAGCTTGCTCTCTAGGCGCCCGGACACTGTTGGAATTAAGAGAGCCTAAAGGTACGCTAGTAATTGGGGCTAGGGTTCTACTGATCCACTCGTCTCACAAATGTAACAATGTATTTTATTTTTAAGATTATGGTATGATTGTAGTATGACTAGTATTTGATGTACATGGTATGTTATACTGATTGTAATAATTATTATTTTCTGAGAAGACTGCTATAGTCACAAGATTATTTGATTTTAACTCACTCCGGGCGGTCTTTTGTTTTTCGGTGTGATTAGAGTTCTTCGCCATCCTATTGTGACAGTTTGACTTCTCCTCCTTCGGACTTTTTGTAAATAACCTGTACTTCCATATTTTTGTTATTTTATACTCTAAACCTTCCACAGTAGAATACTTTCAAATTGTTGTGACTTTTCTCGTCTATGATGAACGTGAGATGTTTTAAGATTAGATAGATTTAATTATGCCATGTTAGTCATGAATTATGATATTTTATTATCTTTTTATTTGAATTATTGATTGGTAAAGCTTACTACGGGATTCGGTGGCCTTAAGCCTACCCATTCCCTAGGTGCCAGTCACGGGCCCACAAAACGGGTCGTGACAATACTCCTCTTACAGAGTTGATTTTCTGATATTCACAAATATACCCCTCTCATGAGGTTGATTTCTTATATTCATAAATATACCACTTTTACTATGTTGTTTCCTCATACTCACAAATACACTCGAAATACAGAGTTGTTTTCTCGTATTAAATAAATATACCCCTATTATGAGGTTGTTTTCTCATACCCATAAATATACTCGTCTTACGGAGTTGATTTCTGATATTCATAAATATATCACTTTTACCGTGTTGTTTACACATACTGACAAATATACCCGACACATGGGTTTATTTTCTTATATTGACAACTACAACACTCTTACAAGATTGCTTTCTCAAATTCAAAAATATACCCCTATTACGAGGTTGTTTTGTAATTTTTACAAATATACCCCTCTTACGGTGTTGTTTTCTCATATTAAAAAATATACCCCTTTCACGAGGGTGTTTTCTCATACTCACAAATATACCCCTCTTACGGGGTTGTTTTCTCATATTCACAAATATACCTCTCTTACGAGGTTGATTTATCATATTCATAAATATACCCTTTTTACAGCGTTGTTAACTCATAGTCACAAATATACTCCATTTGCGGGGTTACTTTCTCATTTTAAAAAAATAACCCTATTATGGGGTTGTTTTCTCATACTCACAAATATACCCCTCTTACGGGGTTGTTTTCTCACACTCACAAACATACCCCTCTTACGGGGTTCTTGTCTCATATTCATTTATAGACCCCCTCTTACAGGGTTGGTTGCTCATATTCACAAATATACCACACTTACGAGGTTGATTTCTCATAATCATAAATATACCCCTTTTGTGATGTTGTTTCGTCATACTCATAAAAATACTCCACTTACGGGGTTGTTTTCTACTATTAATAAATATACCTCTCTAAACGGGTTGTTTTCTCATATTATATAATATACCCCTCTTACGGAGTTGTTTTCTCATATTCATAAATATACCCCTTTTACGACGTTGTTTCCTCACACTCATAAATATACTCCAATTACGAGTTATTTTCTCATATTAAAAAATATACCGTTACTATGGGGTCGTTTTCTCATACACACAAATATAGCCCTCTTATGGGGTCAATTTTGCATATTCATAAATATATCCTTTTTGCGGCGTTTTTTACTCACTCACAAATATACCGACTTACGAGGCTGTTTCCTCATATTCACAAATATATTATTCTTATGGGGTCATATTCATAAATATAACCCCCTCATGGGGTTGATTTCACATATTCAAAAATATACCCCTTTTACGGCATTGTTTCCTTATACTCACAAATATACTCCATTTACGAGGTTGTTTTCTCCTATTAACAAATATACCACTATGAAGGGATTGTCTTCTCATGTTTAATAATTTACCCCTATTACGCGGTTGTTTTCTCATACTCAAAAATATATCCTTCTTACAGGGTTATTTTCTCATATTCACAAATATACCGCTTTTACGGGGTTCATTTCACATATTAAAAGAGTATACCCTTATTATGGGATTGTTTTCTCACACTCAGAAATACACCCCTCTTACGAGGCTGATTTCTCATATTCATAAATATACCCTTTTTACAGCGTTGTTAAGTCATAGTCATAAATATACTCCATTTATGGGGTTGTTTTCTCATATTAAAAAAATATGGCCCTATTATGGGGTTGTTTTCTCATATTCACAAATATACCCTTCTTACGGGGTTGATTTCTTATATCCATAAATTTTCCCCTTTAACGACATTGTTTTCTCATATTCACAAATATACCCCTCTGACGAGGTTATTTTCTCATATTCAAAAATACACCACTCCCAAGGGGTTGTTTTCTAATTTTTATAAATATATCCTCCTTACGGGGTTGTTTTCTCTTATTAAAAAATATACCCATGTTAGGCAGGTATTTTCTAATACTCACAAATATACTCCTCTTACAGGGTTGTTTTTCTGATATTCACAAATATACCCCTCTCATGGGATTGATTTCTTATATTCATAAATATACCACTTTTACTATGTTGTTTCCTCATACTCACAAATATACTCGAAATACAAAGTTGTTTTCTCATATTAAAAAAAATACACCTATTATGAGGTTGTTTTTTCATACTCACAAATATACTCATCTTACGGAGTTGATTTTTGATATTCATAAATATATCACTTTTACCGTGTTGTTTACACATACTAACAAATATACCCGACTCATGGGGTTATTTTCTTATATTGACAAGTACAACACTCTTACAAGATTGATTTCTCATATTCATAAATATACCGTTGTTTTCTCATATTAAAAAATACAGTTATTTTACGCGAGTGTTTTCTCATACTCACAAATATACCGCTCCCACGGGGTTGTTTTCTAATTTTTACTAATATACCCCTCTTACGGTATTGTTTTCTCATATTAAAAAATATACCCATTTCATGAGGGTGTTTTCTCATACTCACAAATATACCCCTCTTACAGGGTTGTTTTCTCATACTCATAAATATACCCCTCTTACAGGGTTCTTGTCTCATATTCATTTATAGACCCCTCTTATAGGGTTGGTTTCTCATATTCATAAATATACCACATTTACGAAGTTGATTTCTCATAGTCATAAATATACCCCTTTTGCGATGTTGTTTCGTCATACTCATAAATATACTCCACTTATGGGGTTGTTTTCTACTATTAATAAATATACCCCTCTAAACGGGTTGTTTTCTCATATTAAATAATATACCCTTCTTACGGAGTTGTTTTCTCATATTCATAAATATACTCCTTTTACGACGTTGTTTCCTCATACTCACAAATATACTCCAATTACGAAGTTATTCTCTCATATTAAAAAATATACTAGATTTGCTTTCTCATACTCACAACTATAGCCCTTTTGTGGGGTTGATTTATGATATTCATAAATATATCTCTTTTGCAGCATTTTTTACTCACACTCATAAATATACCCGACTTATGGGGTTGTTTCCTCATATTCAAAAATAGATCCCTCTTATGGGGTTATTTTCTCATATTCACAAATATAACACTCTCATGGGGTGATTTCTGATATTCATAAATATACCCCTTTTACGGTATTGTTTCCTTATACTCACAAATATACTCCATTTACAAGGTTGTTTTCTTCTATTAACAAATACACCACTATGAAGGGGTTGTTTTGTCATGTTAAATAATTTACCCCTATTATGCGGTTGTTTTCTTATACTCACAAATATATCCTTCTTACGAGGTTATTTTCTCATATTCATAAATATACCCCTCTTACAGGGTTCTTTTCTCATATTAAAAAAAATATACCCCTATTATGGGGTTGTTTTATCACACTCAGAAAAATACACCCCTCTTACGAGGCTGATTCTCATATTCATAAATATACCCTTTTTATAGCGTTGTTAACTCATAGTCACAAATATACTCCATTTACGGGGTTGTTTTCTCATATTAAAAAAATATGGCGCTATTATCGGGTTGTTTTCTCATACTCACAAATACACCCCTCTTATGGGGTTGATTTCTCATATTCATAAATTTTCCCCTTTAACAACGTTGTTTTCTCATACTCATAAATATATCCCTCTTACGGGGTTGTTTACTCATGTTCACAAATATACCCCTTTCACGGGGTTGTTTTCTAATTTTTACAAATATACTCCTCTTACGATGTTGTTTTCTCATATTAAAAAACATACCCCTTTCACGTGGGTGTTTTCTCATACTCACAAATATACCCCTTTTACGGGGTTTTTTTCTCATATTTACAAATATACCTCTCTTACGAGGTTGATTTATCATATTCATAAATATATACCCTTTCTACGGCGTTGTTAACTCATAGTCACAAATATACTCCATTTGCGAGGTTAATTTCTCATCTTAAATCAGTACCCCTATTATGGGGTCGTTTTCTCATACTCACAAATATACCCTTCTTACGACGTAGTTTTCTCATACTCACAAACATACCCCTCTTACGGGGTTCTTGTCTCATATTCATTTGTAGACCCCCTCTTACAGGGTTGGTTTCTCATATTCACAAATATACCACACTTACGAGGTTGATTTCTCATAGTCCTAAATATACCCCTTTTACGACGTTATTTTGTAATACTCACAAATATACTCCACTTACGGGGTTGTTTTCTCATATTAAAAATACACATATTTTACGCGAGTGTTTTCTCATACTCACAAATATACCTCTCTTACGGGGTTATTTTCTCATATTCACCAATATGCCCCCTCCCACGAGGTTGTTTTCTAATTTTGACTAATATACCCCTCTTATGGTATTATTTTCTCATATTAAAAAATATACCCATTTCACGAGGGTGTTTTCTTATACTCACAAATATACCCCTCTTACGGGGTTGTTTTCTCATACTAACAAACATACCCCTCTTACGGGGTTCTTGTCTCATATTCATTTATAGACCCCTCTTATAGGGTTGGTTTCTCATATTCACAAATATACTACATTTACGAGGTTGATTTCTCATAGTCATAAATATACCCCTTTTGCGATGTTGTTTCGTCACACTCACAAATATACTCCACTTACGGGGTTGTTTGCTACTATTAATAAATATACCCCTCCCCCGGCTTGTTTTCTCATATTAAATAATATACCCCTCTTATGAAGTTGTTTTCTCATATTCATAAATATACCCCTTTTACGACGTTGTTTTCTCACACTCACAAATATACTCCAATTACGAAATTATTCTCTCATATTAAAAAATATACTGTTACTATGGGGTTGTTTTCTCATACTCACAAATATAGCCCTCTTATGGGGTTGATTCCTAATATTTATAAATATATCTTTTGCGGCATTTTTTACTCACACTCACAAATATACCCGACTTACAGGGTTGCTTCCTCATATTCAAAAATAGATCCCTCTTATGGGGTTATTTTCTCATATTCATAAATATAACACTCTCACGGGGTGATTTTTAATATTCATAAATATACCCCTTTTACGACATTGTTCCCTTATACTCACAAATATACTCCATTTACGAGGTTGTTTTCTTCTGTTAACAAATACACCACTCTGAAGGGGTTGTTTTCTCATGTTAAATAATTTACCCCTATTATGCAGTTGTTTTCTCATACTCATAAATATATCCTTCTTACGGGGTTATTTTCTCATATTCATAAATATACCCCTCTTACAGGGTTCTTTTCTCATATTAAAAAAAATATATCCCTATTATGGGGTTGTTTTATCACACTCAGAAAAATACACCCCTCTTACGAGGTTGATTTCTCATATTCATAAATATACCCTTTTTACAGCGTTGTTAACTCATAGTCACAAATATACTCCATTTACGGGGTTGTTTTCTCATAATAAAAAAATATGGCCCTATTATGGGGTTGTTTTCTTATACTCACAAATATACCCCTCTTACGGGGTTGATTTCTCATATTCATAAATTTTCCCCTTTAACGATGTTGTTTTCTCATATTCATAAATATATCCCTCTTACGGGGTTGTTTTCTCATGTTCACAAATATACCCCTTTCACGGGGTTATTTTCTAATTTTTACAAATATACCCCTCTTATGGTGTTGTCTTCTCATATTAAAAAATATACCCCTTTCACGATGGTGTTTTCTCATACTAAAAAATATACCCCTTTTACGAGGTTTTTTTCTCGTATTCACAAATATACCTCTCTTACGAGGTTGATTTATCATATTCATAAATATACCCTTTTTACGGCGTTGTTAACTCATAGTCACAAATATACTCCATTTACGGGGTTACTTTCTCATCTTAAAACAATACCCCTATTATGGGGTTGTTTTCTCATACTCACAAATATACCCCTCTTACGGGGTTGTTTTCTCATACTCACAAACATACCCCTCTACGGTGTTGTTTTCTCATACTCACAAACATACCCCTCTACGGTGTTGTTTTCTCATACTCACAAACATACCCCTGTGAAAGGGCTTCTTTCTAATTTTTACAAATATATCCCTCATACTGTGTTGTTTTCACATATTAAAAAATATATCCCTTTCACGAGGCTATTTTCTCATACTCACAAATATACTCCTCTTACAGGGTTGTTTTCTCATACTCATAAACACACCGCTCTTACGGGGTTCTTGTCTTATATTCATTTATAGACCCCCTCTTAAAGGCTTGGTTTCTCATATTCACAAATATACCACACTTACGAGGTTGATTTCTCATAGTCTTAAATATACCCCTTTTGCGATGTTGTTTTATCATACTCATAAATATACTCCACTTACGGGGTTGTTTTCTACTGTTAATAAATATACCCCTCCAAAAGGGTTGTTTTCTCATATTATATAATATACCCCTCTTACGTAGTTGTTTTCTCATATTCATAAATATACCCCTTTTACGATGTTGTTTCCTCCTACTCACAAATATACTCCAATTACAGAGTTATTTTCTCATATTAAAAAAATATACAGTTACTATGGGGTTATTTTCTCATACTCACAAATATAGCCCTCTTATAGGGTTGATTTCTCATATTCATAAATCTATCCCTATTGCGGCGTCTTTTACTCACACTCACAAATATACCCGACTTACGGAATTGTTTCCTCATATTCACAAATATATCCCTCCTATGGGGTTATTTTGTTATATTAACAAATATAACCTCTCACGGGGTTGGTTTCTCATATTCATAAATATACCCCTTTTACGGCATTGTTTCCTTATACTCATAAATATACTCCATTTACGAGGTTGTTTTCTTCTGTTAACAAAAAATACCACTATGAAGGGATTGTTTTCTCATGTTAACTAATTTACCCCTATTACATGGTTGTTTTCTCATACTCATAAATGTATCCTTCTACGGGGTTATTTTCTCGTATTCACAAATATATCCCTCTTACGAGGTTCTTTTCTCATATTAAAAAATATGCCCCTATTATGGGGTTGTTTTCTCACACTCCACTTACGAGGCTAATTTCTTATATTCATAAATATACCCCCTTTACAGTGTTGTTAACTCATAGTCACAAATATACTCCATTTACGGGGTTGATTTCTCATATTCATAAATTTTCCCCTTTAATGATGTTGTTTTCTCATATTCACAAATATGCCCCTCTTACGAGATTATTTTCTCATATTGAAAAATACCCACTCTCAAGGGTTTGTTTTCTAATTTTTATAAATATACCCCCTTTATGAGGTATTAAAAAACATTCCCCCATTATAGGGTTATTTTCTCATACTAAAAAATATACCCGTCTTATGGGTTTATTTTGTCATATTCACAAAAATTACCCTCTTACGGGGTTGTTTTCTAATATTGACAAATATACCGCTCTTACCAGGTTGTTTTCTCATATGAAATATATATTCCTTTTACGCAGTTGTTTTCTCATACTCACAAATATATCATTCTTACGGGGTTATTTTCTCATATTCACAAATATACCCCTCTTACGGAGTTGATTTCTTACATTCACAAATATATCCTACTTACGAGGTTGTTTAATCATATTCACAAATATACCTCTCTTACGAGGTTGTTTTCTTATATTCACAAATATACCCCTATTATGGGGTTGTTTTCTTATATTTACCAATATTGCCCTTTTACGGGATTATTCTATCATACTCACAAATATATCCCTCTTACTGGGTTGTTCTCTCATATTCACAAATAAACCCCCCTTACGGGATTTTTTTCTCATATTCGCAAATATACCCATCTTACGGGATTGTTCTATTATATTGATAAATATACTCATTTTATGGGGTTGGTTTATCATACTCACAAATAGACCCCTCTTACTGGTTTTTTTCTAATATTGACAAATACACGCCTCTTACAGGGTTGTTTCCTCATATTCACAAATATACCCCACTTACAGGGTTGTTTTCTAATATTGATAAATATATCCCTCTTACACGATTATTTTCTAATATTAAAAAATATGCCCCTATTATCTAGTCTTTTTTATATTACTCACAAATATACCAGTCTTACGGGTGGTTTTCTCATATCCATAAATATACCCCTCTTACGGGTTATTTTTTTAAATCCACAAATATACCCCTTTTACGGGGTTGTTCTATCATACTTACAGATATACCCCTCTTACAGAGTTGTTTTCTCATAGTCACAAATATACCCCTCTTATGGGATTGATTTCTCAAATTTACAAATATATCGCTTTTACGTCGTTCTTTCCTCGCACTTACAAATATTTCCCACTTATGGGGTTGTATTCTTATCTTGACAAATAAACCCCTCTTACGGGGTTATTTTCTCATATTAAAAAATATACCCTCATTATAGGATTATTTTCTCATCTTAAAAAATATACCCCCATTATGGGGTAGTTTTCTCATATTCATAAATATACTTCTCTTTTGGGGTTGTTTTCTGATATTGGCAAATACATCCCTTTTGCAGGGTTGTTCTATCATACTCACAAACATACCCCTCTCACGGAGTTGTTTTTAAATATTCATAAATATACCACTCTTATGGGGTTGATTTCTCATATTTATAAATTTACCACTTTTATAATATTGTTTCCTCATACTCACAAATATACCCAACTTACGGGGTTATTTTCTCATATTAAAAAATATACCCTCATTATGGGTTATTTTCTCATACTTAAAAATATATTCCTCTTACGGGATTGTACTCTTCAATTGACAAATATACCCCTCTTACGAGATTGTTTACTCATATTAAAAAATATACCCCTGTTACAAGGTTGTTTTCTCATATTCACAAATATATCCCTCTTATGGGATTGTTTTCTCATATTAAAAAAATTTTATCCCTTTTACGCGGTTGTTTTCTCATACTAAAAAACATACCCCTCTTACTGGGTTATTTTCTCAAAGTTACAAATATGCCCCTCTTACATTGTTGATTTCCCATATTCTAAAAAATACCCCTGCTATGGTGTTGTTTCATTATACTCACAAATATACCCCACTTACGGGGTTGTTTTCTTATATTGACAACTATACCCCTCTTACGGGATTGTTTTGCTATGTTAACAAATGTACCACTCTTACGAGGTTATTATCTCATTAAAGGATATACTCTTATGGTGTTGTTTTCTCATGCTCACAAGTATACCCCTCTTACGAGGTTGTTTTCTCATATTCAGAAATATAACCCTCTTACGGGGTTGTTTTCTCATATTCACAAATATAAACCTCTTAAAGGGTTGTTTTCTTATATTGACAAATATACCCTTTTTATGGGATTATTTTATCATACTCACAAATAGATCCCTCTTATGTGGTTGTGTTTCTAATATTGATAAATATACCCCTCTCACGGGGTTAATTCTTATATTAAAAGAAATAACCCTGTTGTCACGACCCCACCCGTGGGCCCGTGACCGGCACTAGGGAATGGGTAGGCTTAAGGCCACCGAAACCCGTAGTAAGCCTGACACTCACTGATTTAAACAAATCTCATCTCAAATTAATATTGTTAAAACCACAAATTATCTTAATAGCTACATTCTACAAAAATACTTCGGTCTGCCAGAAAAAAAAACTAGGCGAGACCTGAAACTCAGAAAATTTACAACTGATACATCTACTATTACTACTGCGGAGAATCTAAGATTTACCAATTTACATACCAAATCAAATACATCACCCAATCATGAAGGAGTCGGGTTACTGAATAAGAGTCGCGGAAGAACTAACGATCCGCGAATCGAAAAAACATAAATGGGTATCGGTCTCGAGTGAGTTAAAATCAAATAATCTAGAGACTATTGCTTCTTCTAAAAAAAAAACATAGATTATTCAAATCAGTATATCAAACCATACTATAATCATACCCTACTATTTCCTTCACATAAAATATTAATCATTCGAATCAAAATATCAACCATGCACGTAAATACAATCCATATTATAATCATACCACAATAAATTAATAAATGAATAGATAAAAATATATTTTTACTTTTACGGGACGAGTGGCTCGGTAGAACCCTAAACCCCAAAATCTAGTAGCCATTCGGCTCTCTTAATCCAATAAGACTGGCGCCCCGAGAGCAATGCTCGACCAGGGACCTTACCTCCAGTCTGGTCACTTAAGTATCCAAATAAGAAATCTAGTAGCCATTCGGCTCTCTTAATCCAATAAGACTGGCGCCCCGAGAGCAATGCTCGACCAGGGACCTTACCTCCAGTCTGGTCACTTAAGTATCCAAATAAGAAATCTAGTAGCCATTCGGCTCTCTTAATCCAATAAGACTGGCGCCCCAAGAGCAATGCTCGACCAGGGACCTTACCTCCAGTCTGGTCACTTAAGTATCCAAATAAGAAATCCGGTAGCCATTCGGCTCTCTTAATCAATAAGACTGGCGCCCGAGAGCAATGCTCGACCGGGGACCTTACCTCCGGTCAGTCACTTAAGTATCCAAATAAGAAATCTAGTAGCCATTCGGCTCTCTTAATCCAATAAGGTGGCCGAGAGCAATGCTCGACCAGGGACCTTACTCCGGTCCGGTCACTTAAGTATCCAAATAAGAAATCTAGTAGCCATTCGGCTCTCTTAATCCAATAAGACTGCCCGAGAGTAATGCTCGACCGGGGACCTTACCTCTAGTCCGGTCACTTAAATATCCAAATAAGCCGGCCAGGAAGCAATGCTCGACCAGGGACCTTACCTCCGGCAAGTTACACAAATCAGCCCAGAGAGCCATGCTCGACCAGGGCAAACCCATGAAAATCTTATTACATGTCCATGATCATTACCGGTGAGCACGCAGTCCTGATGTAACCCATCAGGCGGCATGTTCTACAAGCCACGTTTCCCAAGACACAATCATCACATATAATAAATATCATTATCTGATGAACTCAACCAACACATATCGAAATAAAGATTAAAGATTTAAGGTAAAACAACGTGCAATTTGTGAGGGGAAAAATAATAACGTTTATCTTATTATAACATACTAATAATAATATTTATATTATTTCAAATATTAATAATCAAGTGAAATCATTTATTTTGCGATACTAATAATCATATTAAGCACAAATTCTAAATAGCATATTAAAATCAGACTAGCAATAGCGCAAAGATTAAATGACTTTAACTCACAGGATTGGCGACCTCCTAGCTCTGCTCCGGTGCCTCGGTAGGAGCGAGCCGAACGAACTGACAATCTATTCACGGAAAACAATTTATCAAAACGCTGAAACAATCGATCATTAATCCTAGGTCTAGACTCCTTAAGAATCTCGACTGGAGAATTCTCTGAAAATCCGTGAACCTCCCCTACAACACGAACATTACCCCCTGTAAAAACGGGTCCAGGACCTTCCAGAAGAACACTTCAAATATCCAACAATTTAAACAACGGGAGTCGGGTCCCAAACTTCACTATTTCCCGACTCCGCCACACAGCACAAAACACAAGGCGGGGCAAACGGCGGACAATTATTTTGACTCACAATATCATCAAATACTCAATACCATCCAATAGACACAATTAAACCAAGAATTTCTAAAATTAACGGGCCAAAGAAAATTACCGAGCCGCTCGATCGCTCGGTCGACTCGCCTCCGGCCGCCGGAGTCCGATCGACGATCCGAACACACCATCGGACTCACAGCGGCAGCTGATGGCGATCCCCGCTTCCAATTTTTCCGATCCGACACCCGATCATCCGGAGATTTGCGGACGATCTCGACCGTCGATTCGGAAGCGAAGCCCGATCGCCCTGGCCGGTGCCATCGCGAAGCTTGAGCCGAGGAGAGTCGGGATACGTCCTCCGATCGTCCATCCTCACGGAGCTCGCCGGAAAAGTCGAAAAATCGGCTGCCCCCTACTTTCTCTCTCCACCGGATCTTCCGTCTCCGGCCACCACAGGCGTTACTTCGCCAAAAGAGAGCCCTTGCCGAGAGGAGCCGATCGCCACTCGACCCGCCGGAAGCGGTAGGAGCGACCTCGAAGGCCGCTCCCAGCGCGATTTTATTGCCAGACTGCGTTCTCCGGCCAGCTCCGACGGACCGCGCCAGAAGCGCCACAAGCGCCGCGCCGCCTTCCTCCCCTTCTTCTTGGCCATCGCCCTCTCTCTCTCTCTCTCCGATCTACTTTCTCTCTTCCCGATTCCATTTCTTTCAATATCAACATTA
Organism: Ricinus communis; assembly: GCF_019578655.1. Taxonomy (NCBI): domain Eukaryota; kingdom Viridiplantae; phylum Streptophyta; class Magnoliopsida; order Malpighiales; family Euphorbiaceae; genus Ricinus; species Ricinus communis. Next base: position 18,569,384 of record NC_063257.1, on the reverse strand, counting down.
GGCCCCCGAACTTTTCCTTACTACAATTTGGTCCCTTAACTTTCTTAATTAGTTACAATTTCATCCTGCAGAATTCCAATTTAACCCCCAAACTTCTTTTTAGCCTTTCAATTAAGCCCCTAACTATTTAATTTGGGCCAAATCCGAATTATTGAAAATACACAATTACAAAATACCCACCGTAGACATATTTATTTCACGAAATACCAAACTCACAAATTTCCATTAAAACCCCATAAAAATAACATTATACTTTCAATCCTTATACCAAAATAAATTTCCAATTTAGTCCTAACACACAATTAAATTAAATAATCAATTATAATACCAATTCTCCCAAAATTCTTTTATAAAAACATCCTTTATAATTTCTTCCAAAATTTTCCAATATATAATTTTACTTATATAAATATGCATTTGGAAAAAATTTTGAATAACCAAAATATAATCATTTCTCAAATAATTTACTTGAATAATTTCTTAAAATTTCAAACTAATTGGGTATAGAAAATAACTCATTTATTTGATTAATATTAAATTTTTCATTAAATCATTTCAAATTAAACCCAATAATAATGAAGCTAAAATTAACTTAAATAAAAACTCATTATTAAATATATAAAAATTCCGGGTGTTACACCTGTTTTCTCATACTTAAAAATATACCTGATGTAGATGATTCTATGCATGTTTATTGACTGTTTATCAGTCATTTATTCGCATATTTGAGTCATATTTATTCCTATTTGATCGCACTTTGGTATGTTTACGAATTTTTCAGGTTTTCGGACTCTTTGATAGATATTGATTGATTTACGGGTAGAAATAAAGATATTTGGATGATTTATGCATATTAGATGTTATCAGAGTTGATTCCTTGTTAACGCACATTTCGAGGCTTTTGTACGACCTTGGACAATTTTGAAAATTTGGCATTTCATGGAGGTTGGTGCCCGTTGCCCGGGCCATGGCACGGCTATGGCACTTCTGCCTATAAATAGGCGCACGTAAAATGAGACATGGTTCCATTTTTTATTTCTGAACTTTTTTACGCGCGCGACCCCTTACTTATGCACCTCTGTTATTGACATTTTGGGAGACCAACATCAGTTGAAAGGATTGATTTAGAGGATTCAAGCAAAGATTGAAGTTTCTAGACGATTGACCGAGACATCTGAGATCCATACTTGAGGCTGGTTTGAGTGGCACTTCGACATTCCATTCGATTCGATGAAGGCGGTTATATGTTTCATTTTCTTTTCATTATTTATTTCCTTTTGTATTTGTTTCTTTCATTATGAGTAGCTAGGATTGCTAAACCCATTAGGGTTCATCTTTGTTGATGGTTTGTGTTTAAATATTGGATTTGTTATCTGCCATTTTTGTAATCTTCTTACTGTAAGAAGACAATTAATTGAATCAAATTTAACGTCTCAAATTAATTGAATCAAATTTTATTACTAAACAGTAAGAAGATTAAAAAATGGCAAAAAAAAATCCAATATTTAAACATGACCATCAAAGATGAACGATAGGCCGGAATCCTGGCTACTCATAATAAATAAATAACGAAAAAATGGCTTACAACGCTCTTCTTCGTCTGACAAAATGTCGCGGGGTGCCAGTGAGCCGACCTCAGCCGGATGATCTCGGATCGATCTGGCTCAATCTTTGAATCTCAAATCAATCCTTTGAACTGACGTTGGCCTCCCAAAATGTCAAGAGCAGAGGTGCAGAAGTGAAGGTCGCGCGTGTAGAGAAGTCTAGAATTCAGAAGCGGAACCCCGTCTCGTCGTGCCATGGCCCATGCCACGGTCCGTGCAAATATGCATAGCCCGTGCATATATGCACGGCCCGTGCCATGGGCCGTGCAAATATGCACGATGCGTACAACGGGCACCAACCTCCATGAAATGCAAAATTTCCAAAATTCTCCAAGGGAGGTCGTGCAAAAGCCTCAAAACTGCGCGCCAATAAGGAATCGACTCCGATAAGCATCTAATACGCATAAATCATCCAAATAGCTTGGTTTCTACCCCAGAATCAATCAATCATATCGAGTCCGAAAACCTAAAAATTCATAAACATACCATGATGCGATAAAACAGAATAAATATGACTCAAATACGCTGAATAAACGGCGATAAGCGATCGATGCATGCATAGAATCATCTACATCAAACTACCCCACACTTGAGAGTTTGCTTGTCCTCAAGCATTCAACAACTCTCTCCTCAAACAGAAACCAAATGACTCAATCAAATACATTGTAGAAGGTTAACTCAAAACAAGTCTCGAAACTCCGTGATGAATTTCCTTAAAACCCCCAAATTACTAAATCCTTGAAACAAAGAACAAAGTTAATAAAGCTGCTAAAATTAAAATGATAAACTATCTAAACTGAGAATTTGAGAACCATGCCTTACAAGATGTCACTCGAAACACACAAGTGTATATAGGTGAGAAGAATATTACCAAGCTCTCGGTGCAAAAGTACAGAAAAAGTGCTTACCATAGGCTTGCTTATAGATCTGATCTCCACTACTGTGAAATAGTCAATAAACATGATCAAAGGGTCTTGAGCCAGGTTGTAATAGGGTTAATGGTAGGGTACGGAGAATATGGAAAGTAAGCTGAAAGTTGCTGGAAAATTATGCAGGTAATGCAAGAATATAGCCAAGGATCAAACACTGTACCAAAATTAAACACTAAGTTGTTCTAATAATAAGATGATGCTCGAACTAAACCCTTATTCTAATTTTTTTTTAATTCTTTTTTTTTTATTCCTGCAACAACAAAACGCAGGATGAAGTAATACAAATGCTCAATGTAAAATGATATGTATCATTTGGATTGAAGGGAGCATCTATGAAAAAATCTAGTAACTTAGTGAATATATGCAAATTGATCCAAAATGAAATGCAGCATAAACGTACATTATTTCCAGCAATAATGGTAGAAAGAATGGTGGAATGAATAGAAGTGGTAAAATGAGTGTCAGATGTAATTTATAATGAAAGAAAAAGGCTAAGGCTCAAAATGGGTTCACTAAGGGAAAAAAACCGGGTTAGGCTTTTGGCCAAATTGTGTAATACCTAAGTGCCCAAATCATCTCATGACTATCAACAATTCATGTAATCTTAAAAGTCATCACAAAGCAAGTTCTAGAAATAAAAATTCTGCATAATGCTCACTAATCAAAAATAGAATGGAGTATAAAGCCTCACCATTGAGTGGGATAAAATTGCATGAATTCTCAAACCAAAGTTTAAACAATCAAACAATCTAATACGCATAAAAAATAACAGTGTTCTATATCCAAGATAAAGTGAAATGAAAGGATTAAGGAAAAACACTAGTTTTACCTGGCTTGATTAAAACTAAGAGATTCGTTCATTGCCTTCTTCCCATAAAGATTTGATACAAGCAATAAGAGTCCATTCAGAAGAAAGAAAATCATTAACTACTCGATTAAAACAAAACTCAAGATAAGGACAGTAATAATGAAAGGACTCAATCAATAAGGGAAATTAAAACAAGATAAAAACAACAAAGACAAAATTGGTACCTGCACAAATCTACGGTACCTACCCCACACTTGTGAAAAACACTGTCCTCAATGTGAACAAGTTAGGCACTCCAAAATAAAAGGAATAAAATACGTAAAATGAAGCTAATTATGGGAGTCCATAAAAGAAATTGGAAAACTAAGAGAAAAACAAGATGACAAAAAGAGATAAAAACTAGAAAGTCTACTAGATACAGCCCTTGATGTGTACTTTAACACTTCAAAATATGTTAGTCCTCAAAATTACGTACGAGCATCAAGTAGGCTAACTCTTGCAAAACTCAAGAATAAACACATCCTAAGCAACATCTAGTAAAAGGTTCAATAAGATAGCATCTCCTTAAAATCAAACTCACTAAAAACATACTGAAATATCTAACTACAAATAACTACATAAAATAAAATAAAAAAGAAAATGTCCAAAAATTCAGAAAGCAAAAATAGATTCGGGAATGCCTCCCGAAGACGCTTCTTTTTGTTCGAGTCGTCTAACTAGACTCTGCATCAGCATTCCTGCATCGCGGGCAAATTAAGAAGGTAGGCTCAATGTAAGTTGGGGCTCGAGGCATATCAGCGCAATGAGAAGGTCTGATGTGTGTGGTAGATGACCAAGGAGGCGCTCTCTGGACTGATTTGGGATGTCCATTCATTCACTCCAAATTCCGGCTAAGTGACCTATCAAAAACAAACTAGCAACTACCCTTCTCGGGTCTATCATAGCACAAAGTCTCATATTGATACAAGTTGTTTTTTTCAGATGAATAACACATACTACTAGGGGAAAAACATGTATAGCATCATCCATTTGTACATCTTATAGTTGTGTATTATATGCAATATCAATTCCATCAATACTACAAATGGCATGAACATGGTTAGTGGAAGAACTATCAAATTAGGGTAAACTAAAAGTGACACAGTCATCCCCTACATTAAGCTCTAACTTCCCTTCAAATACGTCTATTTTAGCTCTAGCTGTGGCAAGGAAAGGTCTCCCCAAAATTAATGGTACACCATGCTCATTGTCTATATCCAAAACTATAAAGTCCACAGGAAATATGAACTTATCTACCTTAACTAGCACATTTTCCACAATTCCCCTAGGAAGCTTAACAGAACGGTCAGCTAATTGAATGCACATCCTAGTGGATTTTGCCTCCCCCAAACCTAGCTTATTGAACAAACTAGTGGGCATGACATTTATACTAGCCCCCAAATCAGCTAATGCATCATCAACACACAAATTACCTAAAGTGCAGGGAATAGTGAAACTCCCTGGATCGTAACGTTTCTTTGGCAACTTGTTTTGAAACACCGCTGAGCACTCCTCGTTAAGCTGAACATAGGCGACCTCCTCCAACTTCCTTTTTCTGCTAAGTATGTCCTTTAAGAACTTTGCATACTTCAGCATCTGCTCCAATGCATCAATAAAAGGCAAGTTAATATGCAGTTGTCTTAAAATATCTAAAAACTTACTGAACTGCTCTTTCGCCTCTGCTTGTTTAGCTCTACCAGGATAAGGAATCTTAGGTTCATATTCCCTGACTGGAATTGATTTCACCTGTCTTCCCTTAGGTTCCCTAACCTTACTGCTTAACTCAACCTGCACATCAATAGTGGCGTCATAAAAAACAGGCTTAGAAGGAGCTGAAACTAACTTACCTGAACGTAAAGTGATGGCATTCACGTGCTCCCTCGGGTTAGATTGAGCGGTGCTCGGGAGCGCTCCTTGCTGCCTCTAAAAGAACATCTTATAGATTTGGCCAATCTGGGCCTCCAAGTTCTAAATCGAGGCCTGCTGGTTCCTAAGCGCACTATCAGTTTACTGGAACCTCATCTCCGTAGACGTCATAAACTTCATCATAAGCTCCTCTAAATTTGACTTCTTTTCTAGTAGAGGAGGAGCTTGTGCAGGCCTAGCTGAATGTTGCTGTGGCTGCTCATGAAGTCTCTGAAAACCAGGTGGACCTTAAGCATTATTGTTCCTCCAACTGAAATTGGGATGATTGCGCCACCTAGGGTTGTATGTATTGCTGTAATGATCATTCTGCTGCCTTGGGGCATTCCCCATATAGTCAACCTGCTCAAAATCAGAAGACAGAGCATAATTAGATGGAAAAGTAGTAGAGGATGAAGCAAACATATCTCCCGCAGTACAGTTCGCACTATAATGTGGGCCACCACAAAACTCGCAGCCAACGTTCGCTGCATGAACCAGCATCTGGAGTTGGTCAATCTTCTTGGCTAGAAGCTCCACCTGAGCTGCTAAGGCTGCTATAGAGTCCACTTGGTTGACCACTCCCTGTCTTCCTGGTCGGCTCCTAGAGGATTGCCACTGATAGTTGTTCATGGCCATTTCCTCTATCAGGTTCTAAGCCTGCTTGGGTGTCTTACTATTTAGTGCCCCACCTGCTGCAGCATCCACCATCTGCCTCGTTGTAAGGTTCAACCCGCTGTAGAAGGTCTGAACCTGCATCCACACTGGCAATCCGTGATGTGGGCAGCATCTCAAAAGATCTTTAAACCTCTCCCATGCATCGTACATGCTTTCATCATCAAACTGCACAAAAGAAGATATGTCATTTCTAAGTTTAGCATAGAGGGAGGAGAATACTTATATAAAATTTTTTCAGCCAACGCCCTCTAGGTAGTAATCGTTTGCTGTGGAAGGGATTGCAACCATCTCTTAGCTCTATCCCTCAAGGAAAATGGAAACAATCTCAGCTGAATGGCATCATCGGTTGTTCCGTTTATCTTGAATGTGTCACAAATCTCTAAAAAATTAGAGATATGTTCATTAGGATCCTCGCTGGGCAATCCTCCAAACTGCACGCTCTGCTGGATCATCTGGATCACGTTGGCTTTTATTTCAAAATTGTTGGCCACTACAGCAGGTCTGACTATACTAGTTTTCGTCCCATCCAAAGATGGTCGAGCAAACTCGTTCATCGTCCTCTCATCCTCATCGGCCTGGGGGTTGAGGTTCTCCATCACGTTAGTTCCTTGAACCTGAACTGTAACTCCGTCCTCCTCCTCAGCTGCCTGCAAACATCGTCTCAATAATCTGAGAGAGCGCTTAGGGTCGGATAAGGGTGCTATGGGATCAGGGTTAGAGCTCCTGGTCGTATACTACTTGAAACCGACAACCAAACAACCACCAATCAATCAAAAAATAATAAAATAAATAAAAGAAACAAAAAAAACTGTAATAATCTGATAGGAAGAGATTCCATTAGGTTAGTGCAGATTTAGGAACTCAGTGAGCTCGAGAGAGGAGCGGAGTTTGATTCAGGATTTAGGCACGGGTAGCAAGATTGGCAGTTTATAAAATCAACCTTAGAATTCCATCACTTAGGTCCCTTTTGGGTTTACTTCTTTGTTACGGCTGTTTTTTGATTGTCAGTTGTTGTTGTTCCTTTATTTGCATTCATAAGCATTAGTTAATTAATTTAGACTTCTCACACCTTATTTCAGATTAAATAACATAACGAACAGTAGTAACTTTAGGTTCTCCGGATCTCCAAGGATACGACCATGATACTCACTAGTGCTAGATCGCATCGATAGGTTCACTGCCTTAAGTGTAGGTTGCATAAGTAGCCCATCAAGTTTTTGGCGCCGTTGCCGGGGAAAGTAACGGTAAACTACAGTGAATTGTTTCTGTGTTAATTTAGTCATTATCTGTTTATTCATTCATTCTTTATTTATTTTATTATTTTATTTTATTTTATTTTATTTTATTACTTTTGTTGATTGGTGGTTGTTTGGTTTTCCGTTTCGGGTAGTTTATGACCAGGAGCTCTAACCCTGATCCCATAGCACCCTTATCTTACCCGGAGCGCTCTCTCAGATTATTGAGATGACGTTTGTAGGCAGTTGAAGAGGAAGACGGAGTTACAGTTCAGGTTCAAGGAGTAGACGCGATGGAGAACCTCAACCCCCAGGCCGATGACAATCAGAGGAAGATGTACAAGTTTGCTCGACCATCTTTGGATGGGACGAAAACTAGTATAGTCAGACCTGCTGTAGCGGCCAACAATTTTGAAATAAAAGCCAACGTTATCCGGATGATCCAGTAGAGCGTGCAGTTTGGAGGATTGCCCAGTAAGAATCCTAATGCACATATCTCTAATTTTTTAGAGATTTGTGACACATTCAAGATAAATGGAACAACCGACGACGCCATTCGGCTGAGATTGTTTCCATTTTCCTTGAAGGACAGAGCTAAGAGATGGTTGCAATCCCTTCCACAGCAAACGATTACTACTTGGAAGGCGTTGGCCAAAAATTTTTTATATAAGTATTTTCCTCCCGCTAAAACTGCTAAACTTAAAAATGACATATCTTCTTTCATGCAGTTTGATGATGAAAGCATGTACGATGCATGGGAGAGGTTTAAAGATCTTTTGAGATACTTACATCACAGTTGCGGTGTGGATGCAGTTCGGACCTTCTGATGGGTTGAACCTTACAACAAGGCAAATGGTGGATGTTGCAGCAGGTGGGGCGCTAAACAGTAAGACGGCCGAGCAGGCTCAGAACTTGATAGAGGAAATGATAGGAAATCATCATCTTAGCAACCACACACCCCAATAACTAATGAGTTATGATACATATGGAATGCAAGAAAAACACCCTTCAATCAAGATGATTCCAAAACCTAAGGATCTCCTCAAGTGAAGATAGGAAAAACTAGTTCCAACAATGAAACTAGCACTTGAATTCAACTCCAAACGCCATAAACCAAGTATGATTTGATAAGTTATGAATCAAACACAAGATTTTGGTTAGAGAACACCACAAACTAAAAATAGTTTGATAAGTTCAAAGTTCATGCAAGAACTTAAGCAAAAACACTCACAAAGAGCAAACAAAGATTATCATTCAAAAATTCTATCTTTACAAATGGATTTGGCTTTGATATTTATAGCCAAAACAAAATGGATGTCTTTTGAGCTTCCCCATGTTTTTCCCTTTAATTCCCCTTAAAACTTATTAAAAGTGGCGGTTTTTACATTGATGTCACTCATTTTTGTAACTCCCAAATGACAACTAATTATGTGCATCCATTTTGTAACTCCAAATTATGACTAATTATGTGCATCTATTTTGTAACTTTAAAAGACAACTAATCACACCATAACTTAAGAAAAATCTAATAAAATGAAAATAAAGAAAAGGCTTCAAATGAATCTTATTGGACCTATGAGTTCAGCCCAAACTTATTGCACTAAATTGATGATTTTGGATCCTTTTTGCAATCCTAAATCTTGGACTGAGCCTTGTTGTGTTTGAACACTCCAAATGTCTTTAATTAAGCCCAACAAAGCTTCTTGCATCCTTTTGGACTTGGATCTTGTCATTGGACCTCCTTGAAAGCTTAAAGGATCATTTGTAATTCTTGTCTTTATTGCATCATTCCCTCTCTCCTCGTAAGGATTTGTCCTCGAATCAGCCTCATTGTCAACTTCATCACCTACATCAAATAAAGAAAGATCAGCAACATTAAAAGAAGCACTCACATTGCCATACTCACTTGGCAAACCTATCTTATAGGCATTGTCATTAATTCTTTCAAGGACTTGGAATGGCCCATCCCCTCTTGGCATTAATTTAGACTTCCTTTAGCTTGGAAATCTTTCCTTTCTCAAATGTACCCAAACCCAGTCACCCGGTTCAAATACAACTTTCTTTCTCCCCTTGTTGTGTTGCTTTTGATATTGTTGATTTCTTTTCTCTATTTGAGTACGCACATTCTCATGTAAGCTTTTAACAAATTCAGCTTTTTGCTTGCCTTCAAAATTAGCCTTATCAATGGGTAATGGCAATAAATCCATTAGAGTTAATGGATTGAACCCATATACAATCTCAAAAGGTGAACAATTTGTTGTACCATGAATACTCCTATTGTATGCAAACTCAACATGTGGCAAACATTCTTCCCAATTCTTCAAATTTCTTTGAATTATTGCCCTCAATAGTTGTGAGAGAGTCCTATTAACCACCTCCGTTTGTCCATCCGTTTGTGGATGACAAGTTGTTGAGAATAGAAGCTTTGTTCCCATCTTGCTCCAAAGTGTCTTCCAAAAGTGGCTAAGGAACTTGACATCTCTATCAACGACAATTGTCCTTGGAACCCCATGCAATCTTACAATTTCTTTGAAGAACAACCCCGCAATATGAGTTGCATCATCTGTCTTGTGGCATGGAATGAAATGTGCCATTTTGCTAAACCTGTCAACAACAACAAAAATAGAATCTTTCCCTCCCCTTGACCTAGGTAATCCTAGAACAAAGTCCATAGAAATGTCTACCCAAGGTTCATTAGGTATGGGAAGTGGAGTATACAACCCATGAGGCATCACTTTAGATTTAGCTTATTTACAAGTGATGCATCTCTCACATATTTTTTGAACATCTCTTTTCATTTGTGGCCAAAAGAAATTATTTTCTAAAACATCTAAAGTCTTTCTCACACCAAAGTGCCCCATCAAACCCCCACCATGTGCCTCCCTCACAAGTAACTCTCTTAAAGAAGATTGAGGCACGCATAACTTATTTTCTTTAAAAAGAAAACCATCATGTCTATAGAACTTGTCAAACCCCCCTCTCTCACATGCCCCATATACATTAGCAAAATCATGGTCTGAATTATATAATTCCTTAATGAACTCAAAACCCAATAATTTTACATCAAGTGTAGAAATTAGAGCATACCTTCTAGATAGAGCATCGGCAACAACATTCTCATTACCTTGTTTGTACTTGATGATGTATGGAAAGGATTCAATAAATTCCACCCATTTAGCATGCCTACTGACAGCTTCCCTTGTCCCTTTGAGATATTTCAAAGACTCATGGTCGGTGTGTATAATGAATTCCTTATACCAAAGATAGTGCTACCATGTCTCTAAAACTCTTACCAAAGCATAAAACTCTTTGTCATAAGTTGGGTAGTTTAGACTTGCTCCACTTAGCTTCTCACTAAAGAATGCAATTGGTCTTCCTTCTTGCATCAAGACTCCACCAATACCTATTCCACTTGCATCACACTCAACCTCAAAGGTTTTAGCAAAGTCAGGCAAAGCAAGTAAAGGTGCTGAACTAAGTTTTTCTTTTAGCAAGTTAAAAGCATCATCTTGTTCTTTTCCCCACTTGAAACCCACATTCTTTTTAATGCATTCAGTTAAAGGTGCAGTAATTATAGAGAAATCCTTAATGAATCTCCTATAAAAGCTAGCAAGACCATGAAAACTCCTAACATCATGCACACTAGTAGGTTTTGTCCACTCTCTAATTACTTTTCCTTTTTCTTGATCAACATGAATTTCCTTGTCATTAACAATATATCCAAGAAAAGTAATTTCATTAGTGCAAAAAGTGCATTTCTTAAGATTAGCATATAATTTCTAACACATCAAAAACCAGCTTTAAGTGTATTACATGCTCATCTAAAGATTTGCTATACACAAGAATATCATCAAAATAAACCACTACAAACTTTCCAATGAAAGCGCGCAAAACATGATTCATCAATCGCATAAAAGTACTTGGAGCATTAGTTAAACCAAACAGCATGACTAACCACTCATATAATCCATGTTTTGTTTTGAAAGCGGTTTTCCATTCATCACCCTCACGCATTCTTATTTGATGATATCCAGATTTTAAATCCATTTTAGAAAATACACAAGCACCATGCAATTCATCCAACATGTTATCTAGCCTAGGTATAGGATGGCGATACTTTACCGTTATTTTATTGACGGCATGACAATTAACACACATCCTCCATGAACCATCTTTCTTAGGCACTAAAATTACAGGAACCGCACAAGGACTCATGCTTTCTCTTACGTACACCTTATCCATAAGCTCACTCACTTGCCTTTGGATTTCTTTTGTCTGCTCGGGGTTGCATCTATATGCTAGCCTATTAGGTATGCTTGCACCCGGAATGAAATCAATTTGATGTTCAATTCCTCGAATTGGTGGTAATCCTTTAGGCACATCTTCGGGAAATAGCTCTTCATATTCCTGCAAAAGCTCAAGAACAACACTAGGCAAATTCTTATTAAGATCATTAGAAATCATCAAAACTTCCTTGTACATGAGTATAAGTAAGGGCTGCCTCAAGGTTAGTGTTCTCCTCACATCACTTGGCTTTGCATACATATTCATCTTTCTTTCACTCTCATCTCCCTTGTTTTCTCTCACCTTGTGTTTCCCATTACACTCACTTTTACCACTTACCTCACCTTTTTCTTTTTTCACTATTTTTTGCTCCCTCCCCTGATATTCCCCATATAAAGATTCAAGCTCTTCATATTGTTGTTTAATTCTCACTTGATCATCAAAAATGGCCTTGGGAGGTAATGGTCCAAGATTGAACTTTTGTCCATCAATAGTCAAGGAATATCGATTCTTGAACCCATCATAAATCACACGCCTATCATATTGCCAAGGTCTTCCCAATAAAACATGTCCGGCATACATGGGAACCACATCACAAAGCACCTCATCCTTATATCTCCCAATGGAAAAAGAAATTAGCACTTGCTTATTTACCTTCACAACACCACTATCATTCAACCATTGCAACTTGTAAGGCCTTGGGTGTTTGGTAGTTGGTAATTTCAATTTCTCCACAAGCAAAGTACTAGCAATATTAGTACAACTTTCGCTATCAACAATCATGTTACACAACTTATTAGCAATTAAACAATGAGTATGAAACAAATTCTCACGCTGCTCTCCATGTTCATCGTGTTTACATTGCAAACTAAGTGTGCGTTGTACTACTAACACATCCCCTTTAGTATACTTAGCATCACTAACATCCTCTAAAGTTGGCATGTCATCATTCTTATCATCATTTTCATTTTCACTTTCAGATTCAACAATTCCATCTCTAACAATCATGGTCCTCTTATTAGGGCAATCACGTGCATAATGACCATGTCCAAGACACTTAAAACACTTCAAGCTTCTAGATTGATTAGCTTGATTCTCAACTTTGTTTTTGCTGCCTATTTCATTTTTATTCTTATTCTCATCCACTTTAGGCTTAGCAAATTTATCATCCTTTTTACTCCAATTCGATTTCCAATTAGAAGAACTAGAACTCGAATTAAGTTTAGAATCAAACTTACTTGCACCTTTTCGCTTGAGTTGCCTTTCAATTTTCATGGCCACATTCACCATGTCCTCAAGCTCCACATAATGTTGCAACTCCACAAGATCAGCAATATTCTTGTTTAGACCATTCAAGAATCTTGCCATGGTGGCCTCTCTATCCTCCTCAATATTTGCTTTAATCATAGCCATTTCCATTTCTTTGTGGTACTCCTCCACATTCATGGTTCCTTGCCTTAGAGTTTGCAATCGTTGATGCAAATCTCTATAGTAATAGTTAGGAATGAACCTCTTCCTCATGATGCGTTTCATCTCCATCCATGACCCTACAAGTCTTTCTCCATTTTGTCTCCTTTCCCTACACAATTGATGCCACCAAACACTAGCGTAATCACAAAACTCAACGGCAGCAAGTTTTACCTTTTTCTCCTTCGAATAGTTATGGCATTCGAAGATCATCTCCACCTTTTGCTCCCATTCCAAGTAGACATCAGGATCATTCTTTCCTTGAAAGGAAGGAATTTTCATTTTGATGCTGCCTAGGTTGCGATCTACATTATCTTGCCTTGATCTCCTATTGTGTCTCCTAGGCTGGTCATCTCCACCAAAAGTGGTTGCTTGGTCATCCTCCAAATCATCTTCGGCATCATAATCCTCTTGTTCAAAGGCTAGTTGCCTTTCTCTTCTAGGCTCGTTTTGAATTCTTGTAATAGTTTCACCTTGCCTTCTCACACTTTCAACAACATCATCCATTCGCCCATACATTCTTTCAAACTCTTTTTGCATTGCTTGCAAAGTTTGCTCAATGGATGCTCCAACACTACTTGAAACTTGTTCTTTTGACATTCTTGTGAAAAACCCACGAAAAACAAGTTAGTATAGCCTCACAAAAACACTCGCTCACATGTGTCTCTCAATTAAAATGTCACACCGCTCGTGTTTCACTCAAAGTTTTGGCTTTTCTCGATGCTAGTCTCACCACTATTGCCTTTTACCTCTCTTGCTTTTGCTTTAGGTTCTTAGATGAACTAATCACCTAAACAAACCAAATCAGATTATGGCAATTCAATGGAGTGAAAAGAAAAAAAAAGGTTGGTCTAGATTAAGTTGTTAGGTAAGGCCAAATTTAAAGTAGCTAGACACAAGAAAGCAATAAAATAAAATAATAGAATAGGATTTCTATGTCGTCCAAACTTTCTTTTTTTTTTATCTTCTGATTCTTTTTTTTTTAATGATAATAACACAAGTGAAAAGAAATTATGAACAACACAATTTTTTTAGCAAGGGACAACGAAGTTTTACTTTATGAGCACAAAGGTGTAAACTTTGAAAAGAAAGAGTACTTAGAAGGAAAATATTGAAACAAAAAGAATTCGGCACAAAAAAAATAAAGAAGATGAAAAACTTTAATAACACACAAAACACAAAGATAAGTAAACCTCAACTTGAAGCAAGCTCTGATACCAAATGATAGGAAATCATCATCTTAGCAACCACACACCCCAATAACTAATGAGTTATGATACATATGGAATGCAAGAAAAACACCCTCCAATCAAGATGATTCCAAAACCCAAGGATCTCCTCAAGTGAAGATAGGAAAAACTAGTTCCAACAATGAAACTAGCACTTGAATTCAACTCCAAACGCCACAAACCAAGTATGATTTGATAAGTTATGAATCAAACACAAGATTTTGGTTAGAGAGCATACAAACTAAAAATAGTTTGATAAGTTCAAAGTTCATGTAAGAACTTAAGCAAAAACACTCACAAAGAGCAAACAAAGATTATCATTCAAAAATTCTATCTTTACAAATGGATTTGGCTTTGATATTTATAGCCAAAACAAGACAAAGAAACCTAAATGGATGTCTTTTGAGCTTCCCCATGTTTTTCCCTTTAATTCCCCTTAAAACTTATTAAAAGTGGCTGTTTTTACATTGATGTCACTCATTTTTGTAACTCCCAAATGACAACTAATTATGTGCATCCATTTTATAACTCCAAATTATGACTAATTATGTGCATCTATTTTGTAACTCTAAAAGACAACTAATCACACCATAACTTAAGGAAAACCTAATATAATGAAAATAAAAAAAAGGCTTCAAATGAATCTTATTGGACCTATGAGTTCATTGAACTTATTGCACTAAATTGATGATTTTGGATCCTTTTTGCAATCCTAAATCTTGGACTGAGCCTTGTTGTGTTTGAACACTCTAAATGTCTTTAATTAAGCCCAACAAAGCTTCTTGCATCCTTTTGGACTTGGATCTTGTCATTGGACCTCCTTGAAAGCTTAAAGGATCATTTGTAATTCTTGTCTTTATTGCATCAGGAAATGGCCATGAACAACTATCAGTGGCAATCCCTGGGGAGCCCGAGGAAGGCAGTGGAGTGGTCAACCAAGTGGACTCTGACAGCCTTGGCGAGCTCGGGTGGAGCTTCTAGCCAAGAAGATTGACCAACTCTAGATCTTTGGTTCTTACTGCGAACATTGGTACTGAGTTTTGTGGTAGCCCACATTCGGTCTGACTGTCTGTGGGAGGTATGTTTGCTTCATCCTCTACTATTTTTCCATCTAATTCTGTTGTGTCTTCTGATGTCGAGCAGGTTGATTATATAGGGAATGTCCCAAGGCAGCAGAATAACCCTTACAGCAATACATATAACCTTGGACGGCACAATCATCCCAACTTTAGTTGGAGGAACAATAATGCCCAAGGTCTGCCAGGTTTTCAAAGACTTCATCAACAGCCACAGCAACAGCCAGCTGGGCCTACATAAGCTCCTCTATCAGAAAATAAGTCAAATTTAGAGGAGCTTATGATGAAGTTTGTGACGTCTACGGATACGAGGTTCTAGCAGATTGATAGTGTGCTTAGGAATCAGCAAGCCTCGATTCAGAACTTGGAAACTTAAATTGGCGAAATTTCTAAGATGCTTTCAGAAAGACCTTCAGGATCGCTTCCGAGCACTACAGAGTCAAACCCGAGGGAGCATTGCAAGGCTATCACCTTGCGATCAGGTAAGAAATTGACTGGTTCTTCGCCTTTAGCTGATAAGGATAATATAATTATGCAGGACGAGCCAGCTAAGGAAGGACCAGACCTTGAGGTGGTAGATAATGAGAGAAGAAAAGAAGACAGGCAAAGGAGCCCTCTGTGAGAGCATCAGCCCCCGGTTCCATATCCTGCGAGGTTGAGGCAAGATAAGTTGGACAAGCAATATAGTAAGTTTCTTGACTTATTTAAGCAGTTGAAAATTAACTTACCTTTTGTTGAGGCAATTTCGCAAATGCCGAAGTACGCCAAGTTTTTAAAGGAGATTTTGAGTAACAAGAGGAAGTTGGAGGATCTTGGTCAGGTAGTGCTTAATGAGGAGTGTTCAGCTATTCTCTAGAACAAACTGCCACTCAAGGGACGAGATCCAGAGAGTTTTACTATCCCTTGTATGAATGGTGATTTATCAATTAGTGGTGCATTGGCTGATTTAGGAGCTAGTATTAACTTTATACCCACTAGTTTATTTGCCAAATTAGGGTTGCATGAACCCAAGCCTACTAGGATGAGTGTTCAGTTGGCAGGTAGGACTGTTAAAATTCCTAGAGGTATTGTTGAAAATGTACTTGTAAAGGTAGATAAATTTATCTTTCTTGTGGATTTTGTGGTGATGGATATGGAAGGTGAGAGCACTGTGCCTCTTATCCTGGGTAGGCCTTTCCTAGCTACATCGACAGCTATTATCGATGTAAGCGATGGAAAGCTTAAGCTTAGAGTTGATGATGAGACCATTACCTTTGACCTAGCCACTTCCATGAGACCGTCACTGGACTATGATAATACTGTATATTCTATTGATGTGATTGATGATGTGGTTGAGTCCCATTTGTAAGAAATTTTATGTTCTGACCCTTTGCAGGTAGCATTAGCTAAGGATGAGGAGGAGTTGTCCAACGAGCAAGTGTTGGAGCAACTCGCTGTTTTATTGGCTTTTAAGCCGAGCTTGTCAACTAATCCCTATCTTTTTCTTGACAGGTCTGGGGTGTAGAAGGTAAAGACTTCATTTGAGGACCCACCAGTCTTAGATTTGAAGGAGTTACCGAGCCACTTGGTTTATGCCTTCCTGGATGAATAGAAGCGCTTACCAAAAATCATAGCAGCCGATCTAACTCCTGAAGAACAAGCCATGCTATTGGAAGTTCTGAGGAAGTACAAGAAGGCCTTTGCTTTCAAGATAGCCGATATCCCGGGCATAAATCCAAGTTTCTGCTCTCATAAGATTTCATTGGAGGACAGTTTTAGGCTAGTTGTTTAGCCTCAGAGACAACTCAATCCGAACATGAAAGAAGTGGTAAAGAAGGAGGTAATTAAACTTCTTGATGCAGGTTTGATATATCCCATTTCTGACAGTACGTGGGTGAGTCCTGTGCAGGTTGTACCCAAGAAAGGAGGCATGACAGTGGTAAGGAAGGATGAGTTGATCCCGACTCGGATGATAACAGGCTTCCGAGTTTGCATTGATTACCGTAGGCTTAATGATGCAACTCGAAAGGATCATTTCCCTCTTCCTTTCATTGATCAGATGATTGAACGTTTGGCAGGTCACATGTTTTATTGTTTTCTTGATGGCTTTTCAGGTTATTTCCAGATTCCTATTGCACCTGAGGACCAAGAGAAGACTACCTTCACCTGCCCTTATGGGACGTTCGCTTATAGACGGATGCCATTTGGACTGTGCAATGCACCGGCTACATTTCAGCGGTGAATGATGGCTATCTTCGAGGACATGATTGAGGAGTCTATGGAGGTATCTATGGATGTCTTCTCTATTTTGGTAATTCTTTCTCTCTTTGTTTGGAAAACCTTGAGTGCATGTTAGCTAGGTTTATTGAGGCTAACTTGGTATTGAATTGGGGAAAATGCCATTTCATGGTGAGAGAGGGGATTATTTTAGGGCTTAAGATCTCTCAAGCTGGGATGGAGGTGGATAGAGCTAAGGTAGAAGTTATATCTAAGCTACCTCCTCCTAGTTCATTAAGGCTAGGAGTTTTCCCGGGCCATGCGAGGTTTTATAGGAGATTTATTAGAGATTTTCTAAGATTGCTAGGCCTCTCACTCAGTTGTTAGTTAAGGATGTACCTATTATTTTTGATGATGCATGCTTGGCTGCTTTTGAGTTACTTAAGAAACTTCTGACTACAGCCCCGATCATGGTTTCTTATGATTGGGGGCTGCCTTTTTAACTGATGTGCGATGCTAGTGATTATGCAGTTGGAGCTGTGCTTGGACAGAGGATTGAAAAGAAGTTCTAACCCATTTACTCTGTAGAGACTTCGCGAGCCAGAGAACACTATACCACCACAGAGAAGGAGTTGTTGGCTGTTGTTTACGCCTTTCGATAAGTTTAGATCATACCTCGTTCTCTCTAAAACCATTGTCTTCACGGACCATTCGGCATTGAGGTACTTATTCCTGAAAAATAATGCGAAACTGAGATTGATTCGATGGATTCTTTTGTTGCAGGAATTTGATGTCGAGATCAAGGATAAGAAAGGCGCGGAGAATCTGGCAGTGGACCATTTATCGAGATTGGAAAATCCTCACTTGGATGCACTTGATGAGACGGCCATAGACAATCGATTTCTAGAGGAGCATTTATATATCACTCAGGTATACACTGATAGTCCTTGGTTTTTAGATTAAGCTAACTATTTGGTTGCTAGGGTTCTACCAAAGGGTACGACTTACCAGCAAAAGAAGAAATTCTTTGCCGATTTGAAGTACTACATTTGGGAAGATCCCTTTTTGTTTAGAGTCTATGCAAATCAGGTGATTCGCCGTTGTGTTTATGGCGAAGAGACTCTCCAAATATTGAGGCACTGCCATAAGGGACCCAATCGGAGGTCGTGATGAGCAAACCATATAGCGAGGAAGGTGCTAGAGGCAGGATTCTATTGGCCTACGCTCTTCCAAGATGCACATAAATTTATTCAGGTTTGTGACGCTTGTTAGCGCGCAAATAATATCTCTTCTCGTGATGAGATGCCCTAAACTAGTGTGCAAGTCGTTGAGATTTTTGATATTTTAGGCATCGACTTCATAGGACCCTTTCCCTTTTCATATGGTAATAAGTACATTCGGTTCTTTGTTGAATACTTCTCTAAGTGGCACGAAGCTCAAGCTTTGGCCACTTTGATGAAGGTTGTTTAAGGTTCAGGCGATTGTTTGCTAGGTTTGGCGCTTATTAGTGATAATGGAACACATTTACGCAGTGAAGGTACTTGGCGGTGGTTTACCAGGCGGTTCTCTCCTCCATCACCCCTGGAGACTAGTGGGCGAGGTTGGGGTAGCTAATGAGGTCTTAAATGTATTTTAGAGAGCGGGTTAGTACCGGTGGGAAGGATTGGACTCTTAAGTTAGATGATGCATTATGGGCGTTTAGGACTGCTTTTAGGACATCTATAGGTTTTACGCCCTATCGCCTTATTTATGGAAAGTCATGTCATTTACATGTTGAGTTAGAGCATAGGGCACTTTGGGCCCTTAGGACTTGTAACTTTGATTTTGATTCTGCGGTGGGAGGCGGCGATGGCGGTGAGTGAGCTAGATGAGTGCGCCCGGCCGTCAGCTTCGTTATCTTACAAAGCAAGAACGAAGAAATGGCATGATCAAAGGATTCGTGGGCATAAGGAGTTTCAAGTCGGGGATAGAGTGTTGCTATACAACTCTTGCCTTCGTCTATTTCCTGGAAAGCTACAAAGTTGGTGGTCTATACCATTTCAGGTCAGACAGGTCTTTCCATATGGAGTGCTGGAGTTGCATCATCCCGAGAAGGGAGATTTCAAAGTGAATGGGCATTGATTAAAACTTTACCATGGTAACTCGTTGGATGGTGAGCAGCGAGTTGACCTAGTTTGTGTACATTCGATTTTGGCGATGCTTTTACGTTTTTTATTTTTAATTTTGTTATTTCATTATTTCCTTTGGACTT